>NC_046358.1:73413435-73663435 GCF_004027225.2 Strigops habroptila
AGCAAAGGTATGAAAATCAGCTTGACCTGGATGATTCTGTCATTCTGAGAGTAAAAAGCTGGGAAAACTGCAGAGGTTAGGGAACACACATTTCACGAGTTAGCTGAATTTATGCTGCAGTAACTTTACACAGTCAGGACAACCATTGCCATCTCACTGTGGAGGTCTAACTCCAGTGGTACTGGAAACTACTAGCACATTGCAAGGATGCAGTCATGACCCTGCATGCGGATCATGAAGGTCAAAGAATTATCAAAGCATTCAGTATTTTTGTGCCATTCCTGGGACAAAAATTTAGAAGATATGATTAGGCTGAATAAAAATCTTTGAGATAGCCAAAGTAGTATAACTACCTCCAAAGGCATAAAACACAGTGGTTGGATTTAACCTTAGTCATGTAGTTCGTACTGGAAAAGGCCCCTTAAACGAACTTGTCTTGTCAAACACATTGCCAAATAAAAGAAGCTGACCCAGACGGATCCTTCAAGGCACAACAGAGGAGTGACTTTACAGATCAGCAGCTTTAACAAAGCAGAGGACCTGACCCAGGATAGGATTAGCAGGATAGGCAAGTGGTATGTTGTGAGCACCTGACTGAGCTGGAACAAGACAAGATGATAATATAATACCCTTCAGCTTCTCACAGAACCCACTGCTAAACTTTCTGCAGAACAAGATAAATCTGAAGGAAGAGAACAGTTAGCTTCTCTTCTGGAATGTAATTCATTCTGTCTGAAGCAAAAGGAATGGGGGGTTTGTGGAGGAGGCTGAAGGTATCTCCGTCCTTCACCTTTTTGCTTTTTCTGATGTAAGCTTTCTCTTGTAGCTGGTGGGAATATTTGAAGTTGACTGAACGCAGATAAGAGGGCAGGATGGTCAAGATGCATATTCACTGTACAGGTTTTTTCTGTATTTTATAATCTGTGGTTAACGCATACGATGAGATCTGCCACATCTAGTTGATACTCCTCTATGGGAATGTCAGCAAAACAGAAATTGCTTCTGGGTTAGCAATATTAATTTAAAATCTAATTTTTTATAGAAAAGCTTTAATCTAAAATTAATTTCGTCATAACTATATGGACATGTCATCACTCTTCCTGAAAATAACAGATGACTCACTGTGCCTCCTACTGTAAGTTTTATATATTTTGCTTATGTAATCTCTGGCAAAAATTAGTTAATAATCACTATAGACTTGGGCGCAATTTACATCAAATATTACCAGTCTTCTTTGATATCAAACTGTTTTACCACTCAGTAGTAGATATTAATTAGACAAAGAATTACTGAATGTTTAACTTGAATTTCTGAGTTTGGGGGTTGGTTGGCTCGTTTTTACTTGCACATGATCTGGAACTTCCATACGATTTGCAAGAGCTCTGAATTTCATTTTCACAAGGTGCTAAATTCTCACCTGTAAACATGTATTTTGAATCCAGAGGAAAGAACAAAATTACATAAACGAGCATTACTGCAGCACTTCGATGTGCAAATGAGTTTCTTTCAATAGCCTTCCTATAAGCAGATTATTTAAGTTCTAAGTGCAGTCCAAAGCCTGCTGGCCTCATATGAATCTTTCGACAGGTACCTTTCAGCCAAAGGGAGAGATCTATCTGTTCAGTAACCTAAGTGTGAAGATTATGATTCATGATGTTTCTCTATATACAATTAGTCAGTTCGCTACATGCCATCTCAGCACATTCTCCTATCAGTTATAGGACTTTTTACAGTCTCAGGTTTTTTGTATACTTCTTGACTGCATAATTGCTACTAATGCCTACTAATTAGGCATATATTCAGGCTTCAGTCTCTGTCAGTGACGCAAAAATCAGTGCCTCAAGTAGGACACATCGGCTTTTATGGCTTTTCATACAGCTTCTTTTGGTGATGCCCATCAGTTCACAGGGAAGGGGGAAGTCAATGTTCTTCAGCATTCACAAATATTCTGTTAGTCACCAGCCTGTTCCAGTCATTGCATCACCTCAGTTGCCCAGCCAAAGTAAGTAGGTGATTTTGGGTTTGCTTCAAGCCTGAATCATCAAGCCTTCATTTGAGCAGCACTGCTTTAGTCTAAAGTAGTCAGTAGCAACAGGAAGCATTTGCTTGGACTATCTAATTTGTGGAGCAGCTCTGTTCAGTAATATTAATGACAGTATAAATAACAAAATAACTTCTTACAGTTCTGCAAGATGTAATTCTCTTTTAATACCTGACCTTCTTATGTTTTAATAAACCTATCGAAATTCCTTTTTTAATTATTAAACACTGTAGCTATAAAAAGAGAGAAAATGCCTTGGATATTGCTTGTGGTTTAACTATCATAAACAAGAATTTTGCCTTTCAAATGTCAGTTGTCAAACATTTTCTTGAACATGTGTCTTTCACTTAAAGATGATGGTAGCTACATTGCCTGAAGTGCTTTAAAAATATCAATCTATCGATACCACCACTGCAGCCCATTTTTCTACCTTCACTTATCTTATAGTATGTTATATGGGATATCCAGCTGAAATGTATCAGAATAGAAAAGGCTGCCCCATTTGTGCAAGACTTATTCTGTGATGATTAGCAATTTTATTTGTATCATGTTAGTGCCAAGCAGACTTGCCCCTTATGAACAACACTAGGAGTAAGAATCGCCCCAACATTCTACTACCAAACAAATTAAAATCTAAAAATCTTTAGATGGTGTGTTCCTTAAATTTTTCTCATAGCTAAGTTTAGAAACTAAATGTTTCTAAGAATATTTCTGAGCAAATGGATTCTTTCCCCTGTTTTTATTCAAACACACATCACACCCCAGAAACCTGAATGGCAACTCAGTTACACGAATGTGAAGTTAACAGATGAACACAATAACAGCAGAAGATGTGAAATCACTGGCCGTGACTCACTCAGTGAAGACATACCTATTTCTCTCTAGAGAAAGACATTTGTGTGACATGTCAGCAGAAGATCTGTAACCACCAGGCAGAACTGCCAGGAAGAAAGGCTTCAAGGGCTAATGAATCTTGGGGGGGGGGACGGGAATGGGGGGGGAGGGGGCAGAGATTTTAAAAAAAGGAAAAAAGTAACAAGGTTTTCTACACATGAGTAAAGTAGCTTTGAAAAATCTTTAAGCTCTATTTCTTCAGGTAATCAGAAACCCCTAGCAAAGTAACAACCAATGCACAGTACAGTTGAACTTTCCTTGTAAATGGAGCAGGAAGAAGGGACTGATTTTAATAAGAAAGAGATTGGTTAGGAAAAAATTACCCCAAACTTCCAGAACACTTCTATCTAAGTTCAACTTAAGTATCCGTATTTGTTTTGTGAAAGAAGGAAAGAAGAAACTCCAAGTTTTTTTCTTGCTTATATTTTCTGAAATGAAGTTATAATTACCATTATTTGAGTGAGTGCTTGAATAACATCTTTTGCTACCTCACACCCTAAAAATATAGTTTGGAAAATTGTGAAGCCCTATTTCAGATGGAGAGTAGACTCCTTAAAAGCTGGGATCCTATCTACAGCCATCTTAACTCTGTGAAACAGATCATTATTTGATTATCAGACACACATGCCAAGTCATAAATTAATATTAAAGTCAGTGATGGGACCTGAACCTTGATCTGGTGACTTCCCAGGTGAGTGCTCAGCACTTGAGGTAATAGAGTAATTAGACAGCTTTTCTCTCTGAAGGATAATTGCTAATACATGTTAGCTGTTGGAGAGGAAGCCCTCCTGAGGAGCAGATACGGGTTTCCTTTTTCATTAAAAAAGAAACTTAACTTTTTCAGTGATTAACCTTAAGCATATTAAACTGTTTAGTGCCTAAATTAGATAGAAGAGTTCCTCTGAGTAACAAACAATTAAACATAGCAGACAAGTGGGAAAGCAGGGCTCTGGTACCCAGACAAACTCAGGGACAGTAAGTAAAAGCTGCTCTGCTAACCATTCTGTGTGGCCACAGCTCACAGTATTGTACAGCTGTTAATAAAGGTAATAAATCCACGTGATCCACAAGAAGCTCATAAACAGTCTGTACCTTGCCTACAATTATAATGTTTCAAAGATGTTACCCAAGATGTGTCACATTACATGTGTACAAACCTCTCTGCTTAGAAAACACAAGGGTTCAGTTTCTTCACATTTCCTGAGCTGTGCTCTTCCTTTTGGAGAGCCATAAACCTCCTATATACACATATACATTTATTAAATCAGATTAGTAAGTGTCATTTGATCTAAACTCATTCTCATTTTAGCAAATTAAGATTACCCTGACCCATACGAAGACAGAAGTATCACAAAGATTGAGTCTTAAAAAATAGCGATACTCAGAAATTCTGATAGATAAAAGAGAATTGTACAACTCGTGAATACAAAATGTAACACCATGTCAGAAACTCAGTTTGGTCCACTGACATGAATTAAACCATGTTTAGAGCTGAAATCAGTTAGGTCTGATCCTGTCTTCCCCTACACCTCCTGTGACCATCAGCATTTTAAAGACTGGATGTTCAGCGGGTATGGAGTGCTGCTAGTCTGTTTAGTCTCACAATGCCAAGATTTTTATTTCCTTTTAGGTATTTCTTACTCTTCCTTCCAGAAAATGTTTTTTACTTTGAGAAGAGCAACATAAGACATATCTCAATATATTACAGGAGAGTGCGTTATATTGCTGGACAGTTTCCATGGGATTCATCTGTCTGGTAACTTTGAGAATGAAAAAAATCTCTTCAACTGGGATTCAGTGCTAATGTGAGACAGATTTGGGCAGCAGAGCATTTTTTGCTTTCTCTCTAAAGTTTTCTATAGGCATCTCTTTCTTTCCTCATCTTTTGAGGCTGAAGTGGCATTCCTGGAACTCAGCAATCCCTGTCAATCACTAAGAGTTAAGGCTACTTCCAGAAAATTTGAGCTATCAGCATGGCAGCATTAGTGCTGCAGGACAAGTGCATGTCAGCAGTAGTAGATGAAGCCATTTACAAATTGCATTAAAAAAAGAGAGGGTATGATTACTGACCCCTGGAAACAGAGTGGAAGCCCATTATAGCATTTTTGGTTATCATCCCAGACTGCACAGTAATTTTCATACTTTACAATAATAAAGCACCTTTCTGTTTTCAGATTGCACTTCCACATTGCACTCCTTCACACTCAGCATCAACTGTATGCTGGTTACTGTGTTCCGGAATAGCTTCTGAAGTCAAGGTCCTGTCCCTGAGTGGCTTAATGAAGACTGCTCTGTGCTTCCTGCACATTTACTTAACTTGCATGTTCTATTTAAACTTCAGTTTGAATAACCATACTTGCTAGACACTCAGCTCAGACTTTCTCAAATAGATGGGTGGTTTTCTGGATTTTTTTTTCCATAAACAATACACACACACCCCCCCCCCATCATTTCATTTTCATAACAAAAGACATTCATTTTTCCCATTTATGTTCTTCCTCCAAGGACCTGCTACCACACACCCCTCACAAATAATCCCTTGACATTCATATACCTAACTGGAGAGCAAGTACCTTGCAGTACAAGTGTGAGGTAAGGCCATGCCACTGTACTTTGTTACAGATGGGAATTAGAGAGACAAAACCACTAAGGCCCACATCTTCAAAATTATTTATGCACCTGTCTTCACAGATCTTAAATACATTCATGGATTTCAAAACAGTGCATCCATAATGAAACAGAAACCTGAAACAAACTTTCTGGAATCTCAGGGCAGTGATATTTACTATTCCCAAATGCAGCGAGTTTATACCTGCCAAATGTGCTAGTGCTGTGCAGGACCACAGAGCCCACAGCCCTTGTATTTGCACAGGAAGGCAGCACGCGTAGAAGCACGTCGGCTTCATCACGGGGAAGGGATTTAGAGTTTTATGGATTAAAAGCTGTGGAGAGGAAGATTTCCATTACAACATAAAGCAAACAAAGGAGAGCAGCAGGAGAGGCTCTCACCATACCACCTTATTAGTAATGTATCTCAGGAAGGACAATTAATGGAGACCTTGTGTCTGCATATTCATCAGTCCTTTTGCTGAGACTGCTAACGTGAGTAACTGTGAAAGATACTTGTGGTGCTGGCTGACAGCTGTCCTCTGAGAACATGATCAAGAGCACGGTGGACCTACAGAACTTCATTTTACAGATGGGAGATTTTGGGTCCAGTTTGGGCCTTTGGAACTAAATTGGCTTAAAATTAAGTTCAGGCTTTGGGGTTGGGTTGGTTGCAGATGTTACTACTGTGGCTGGGAAGGCTCTCTGGGATGCAAGATGCCCCTGTGTAAGACTGCTTTGTCAGAAATCGTGTGTGAATGTTCTGGAGTGGGAAACTATTTAACAAACTCTGCCTCTTTATCTGTTGGCAGGTTGCAATTCTGTAATTTATTCATCCCTGCTTTATCTGCCAAACTCCCTCCAATTTTTAGTCTATTAATTGGACACCAACAGCGTACATTATGAGTATCTGATATTCATCCTATTGTTTCTGATTCTCCTCTGGGTGAGGAGAGTTCTTGGCAGCCAACTTTCACTGTGACCACTCAGGCTTCCAAGTTCCGCATTAACTTTCTCATGAACGTTCTCTAATAGTCACTTAAAAATTTACTGTTTCAGTAACATTACTGCCATTAAATTTACTTGTCTGAATATTCACAGAAGTCAGCCCAAACAATATAAACCCAATACCTTACTGAATATAAATGAGGTTAAACACGTGTATTAATCTAATAATTTTTGTTATTTGAATATGATGGATAATATTTCAGTCTGTCATATTGCTGGTATTGAAGTATTGATAACATTTTGGTTAGGCATGCACTGTTTCAAGGATTTGCATTCACTACCTTTTATGTTCCAACTGACACGCACACCAGAGTTTTATTACAGTTCATTTGGTAATCTGGGTATGAAGAAACTGTTAGTTAACATATTAAAGCTGGACAGTAACTACACTGACATATTTCTTCTTAAACCTGAAAATTTTTTTCATAATGCTGCTAGAATTATTTTTTTTACAGTGTCTAGAATCCAAGAAAAGTCGTTTATACAGCATAATTTGGTTGGGTTTGCCATGAAGTGCTTCACCCATCTGCGCTTTCTGACTGCATTATTAAGAATCATGTTTGGCAACAGACATTTTAATCTACCCTGGCACAGAAAAAGAGTTTTCTCTGGTTTTATTTCAGAACTGCTGAAATAAGTATTTTTAGTCTATTTACTCATATCTATTTAGATTAACTCAATATTTATAAAGAAGCAAACTGTGTTATGATGCTGGCCTCAGAGTTTCCTTTTAAATTATCTCTTTTAAAATCTGAAAGATATGCTGGTAGAGAAGAACATGATCCCATGTGACATAATGACCATTCACTAGTCAAAGAGGCAATTACTGAGTCGATGTTAGCAAGGAGTTCAGGATGTCAGCATGACAAGATGAGAACAGAATAGATTCTGCATGAAGCCAGGGGCTCTCTATCTGCTTTGTGCTCATTCCATTAATCCAAATCAGACTCAACAGATCCATGAATAAGGAGACCAGACATCCTTCAGCTTTTGTTGGTGGTGTTACTGAACATTGAGCTCTTACGCGTGGATGTGGAGATTATGGGTGGATTTTTTTTCAAGTTCTTATCCAAGTGATTATGCAGTAGAAATAAGCCTTTGGGTACCTAGTTCCCATCCAGTTTTCTCAGTTTTGAAATGGAAAGGAAAAAAAAAAAAAAACCCACCAAAACCAACCAAACAACCCAAACCCAGTGTTTTCTACTCACTATGACTTTCTGAATATTATTATTACTCTAGGGTTGTTCTGGTTTTACATGATTTTGCATTTCCCTAAATTTTCTTAGCTGCCTTTAAATGTTACTGTAAATCCTTTCACCATTTCCAGCCAGGCAAATCAGCTTTCTATTTGTTTAACTCTTTGTGACAAACATATTTTAAAGACACTCTTCTCCCCTCATCTTACTTTCTAAGATATCAAAAAAACCCTTGGGATCACTACGGATACAAGGAAATTTTTCACATGAGGACCCTAATGCCCTGATCACATTCAAGGCTGAGTAATTGCATTTCATGCATAGTGCATGAACACATGGAAGAATCTCCTCTTTGCACTGTCAGCCAGACCACAGCACTATGGATCAAACTGATATTTTTCCAGATTGCTAGGAATGCTTTATGGAGAGAAATATATATCTGCCAGCAAAGCATTTTCCAAATGAAGACAAAGCATAAAACCACCTTGCACGTAACACAAACTGGTAATGGTGACATTTTGCAGTATAACTGCATTTGCAGCACAGTAATAAGAGGTAAAGAGCAAGGTTTTCATGTGCATGCAATGTCAGAGAAAACTGACAGCATTAGCGTGCTGCTTGGGCTGGAAGAATACATAAGAGGCCTCAGCAGTGTCAGGAAGGATTTCTTCCTGACAAACAGAATGTCTCCTGGCTCTTCGTCCTGCAGCCCCAGCAGCCGGGTCCTGCAGCAAGTGAGAGCATGCCCTTTACACAGCAGCCCCACCAGCACAGCTGCCAGCAAACATCCAGATCACAATAGAATCTGTAGTAACAACCTGAGTTGCTCTTCTTCCTCTTTTGGCAAGCATTTGCCTTATCTTCTCCTCAAGGAAACAACACTGAGTTCTAAAAGAAACAGCATATGTGAGCCACTATCAACGTTATTTTTCCTTTTTCCCAGGTAAGAGCAAATACCACCATCACTGAAAAATGAGTAAAAAGCTGTGGGTTTTTTTAAATAAAATCTTCTGCTAAAAGGGAAAGGGAATAAGGGACTTTGCTACAATGAATGCTTTACTTATACATCAAATGCTTTAAACCACTTACCCTTTTTTCCTGCAACTTTGAAGAAAGGTTAGAAATATTTCGAGAGGTGATTGTTTGCCATGGAAGTTAGTGGGTCAAAGTCTCCATGACTGAAAATCTGGATTTTTTTCTCATTATTTAACTCTGGTTGGCACAGTGGCAAACCAGAACTTTCTGGACTCAACTTATTACTTAATATTCATATGATAGTCCCCACAGAGCAAGGAAAAAACCCCACAACCTTTTCCCCCCACATTTAGAAAAATCAAGGCCATTTAGTTATCTAGGAGGAACAGAACATGGTATTCACATGCTTGTGAGATCAAATTTTAAGTTTGCATCACTTGGTAAGAGAGGCAGAAAAGCTTTACCAATTTAAACCTGTGAGAAATGCAAAAGCATACCAACATTAAGAAAACAAGCATAAATCTAACTCTCAGAGGATAACAGGTCTATTTTCACCAGTCTGGACACTGGAAACATTGGCTGTCAGAGGCCTAGGTTCACTTCAGAAATGAAAAAGAATTCTTTAACTGTTCATGCAAAATCAGAGGGCAGGTGATACCTGAACAGACACAAGATTTTCCTGTTTCTGCCTTGCCATCCCACACCAATTTATTTGAGCTTCTTTTTCATTTAAGGGAAAACTTCAAGACATCTAGCTGATTAAATTTATAAATTCCCTACGTCAGAGCATAATGAACCCCAACACAGAATTTTTCCCCAAGTAACTTCTCAGAGTTGTATAGCTGTCCTTGTTTATTTAATCTGCCCTCACATGGGTATTTTCTGTTGTGCTCTTTTTGATTTCCTAGCAATTCCTAATGTTCTACTTAGTGTTTGGCAGCAAATCAGCACTAACCTGATGTCTTAAGAGAACAATTTACACTGACTTTACGATGTCTTTTGTGAGTGGCAATATTTAATTTGGAGCCCATAATGACATAAGTACAGTTAGAATTACTTTCTTTTCTATAAATAATACTTGGAATTTATTGTTCAGTAACTCAATATTAAGTGATCCTCCTGTAACTTTTCCATGTCCGCTATAGATTAAATTGTCCTGCATAAATTAACATCAAGCAAACTTTGTCAGAGAAAATCTCTCTAAATACACAGCACAAAGTTTAGCAGAGCCCTGTGAGACCTCATTAGCAACCTCCTTCCAGCTTGAAAATTTAGCATTTGTTTCTATTTTTTAACTAGTTATTAGTTCACAGAAGAAACTTGCCCTTCTTAAAAGTGCCTCTGGAATTCAGGTTTGTTATATTGCTCAGATCAGCCTTACCCATGTAGCATGTTTGCTGCTGGCATCCACGGATCTGCTCAATCACTATGATTGTACATACCAGGTCCAATGTTGCTGTCATGAAAAGGATATCGTGCACCTGAAATCCACACCATCTCCCACAGCTCTGCATGGAATTTAGAGGTGTGGGGGGAAGTGCTGAGCTGTGAAAAACACATACATATATAGCCATAATCCTTCCAGCAGATCAGCTAACCTGTATTCATGAAGCAGCCTAATTCAGGAAAAGCAGAGATCTGATACGCTTTCTGTTGCCTGACCAGACACTGCTTCAACATGAAGTAGTGATAAAGGTGTTTTTTGAAAAGCATCAAAGTCTATACCAGGACTTGCTTGTTCATTCTTAAGTTTGTGGCTTTGCAGGTTTGCCATGCTGCTTGGACCCAGCAACACAAACCAGTGTTTCCCCTAGCAAAAGGCAGAGGCCACTATTTGACCCACTGACGTCATATGCTCTTGAGTTATGGTTCTTTCTCAGACGGTCTCTAGCACCTCCCTGATCAGCTTTAAGCAAGCTCACACCTGGCTAGAGGAAAGAGACCTTGTTATATCCCATCAAAAGGTAAGACAGGAGAGTTCATCTTTATGAGAAGCAGGTAGCTTGCTGACTGATA
Organism: Strigops habroptila; assembly: GCF_004027225.2. Lineage (NCBI taxonomy): Eukaryota > Metazoa > Chordata > Aves > Psittaciformes > Psittacidae > Strigops > Strigops habroptila. The sequence continues at coordinate 73,424,173 of NC_046358.1, forward strand.
CCCAGGTAGCTTTTCACCATGGTGACTGACCAAAACACTGGACAGAAATGCAGAGGGAGTCAGGGTGCTGTCAGGACCACCAGGGAAAGGGAGAAACTTGGAGAGGGAACACTGGGGATATGAGCAGGTTCCTGAGGGAAACGTGGGGTGGACAGGGCAGTGTTGGACGGAACTGGAAAAGGAGGTTTCAATACAAGGAGAACACACATGTGAAAAGCATTTGAAATAGAGACACGCAGGAGTTTTAAGATACAAAAAGAGTGTAGGAAACCAGACTTCATTTTCTGCTGTTCAAAAAAAATAAAAAACACCCCCCCAAAAAACCCCCACCTAATTTCTCTTCTACTAAGGTCCTCTTGTTAACAGTCTTCTTAGATACCAGATATTTTCAAAGAACTAATGGCCTTTTCCATCTACTGCAGATGATTCTTTTTCATGCAGCTGACGGATAATTCCTGCAATTCCGATGTAATTCCAGATTCCAAATTAATCTCCATTCATTTTTGGGACATAACTATCATATTATTCCTTGAAGTCACTCATTACATTCACCCTAGGTTAGCATGCTGAAATCCCGATGTCTTGTATCAGGCTGCATATAAAAAGCTAAGTGCAAAGTCAATGTTGTCACTGAAAATACTTCCCACCCCACTTCTCTCATGGTCACCATCCAAGCCACTAGTTAAATCTGGCTCCCTACTAAAGGCTGTAAAGCACAGAAAGATCTGGCCAAAGTCAAATCATTCAATTTTTCCCCTCCCCTCATTGATTACCAGTACTGAGTCTTACAAATCCATTTGCCTCACACTGTACACGGCTGACTTTCAGCAGAAAATGCAACTGCAATAACCATAATGTTCCCCATACTTAAATTTCTTTATAACATTCATTATGTATATAATTATAATGGTACATCTTGAAAAAAAAAAACCCAAAAACCACAAAACCAAAAAACCCCATAACAAACAAAAACCTAGGTAAAAGAATGTACATTGTTTCTCTAAAAGTAAAAAAATCCCCATTCTCCCAGATTTTCTGCATTACTTTCTGATACAGAATGGTAGATTCAGGATTTGCTAGAGCACAGGAGAAAGCTAACTGCTGATTAATGGAATCAATACCGAAAACACTATCTTCAGATATTTTAAGGAAAAGACAAATACTTGACTGTTGCAGCTGAGGCAGGTAGCTGGACCCATGTATTACTGCTGCCTTTTAACAAAATTACTAGGGCTTTAGCCAGATTCACAGATTCATCTACTTCTAATTTTAGGACCAGGCCGTGTTACTGAACCAGGCACTGCAAATTCCTATAGCTTCAGGGGAAGCTGATTTTTCTCCTACCACCATGTTCTTCCTCCTGCAAAGCAGAGAAAGGGCAAAAGAGGGCTCTGCCCTCTCTACACCTCCCAACCCTCAATTCCACTCGAGGTCGGCTCCCCTGAAGCCCTCCTGGGCTCCAGAGTTAAGACACAAAACTGTGACGAGATTCCGCACTCATGCTTGTCACAGGGGGTTTGCTGTGAAAGCTTCACCTGCAAAAGAGCAGTTACACTACATGGATGAAGAATCCATTTCAAACTATGGATTACTCCTTGTTTTTTGAATCAAAATGTGACGTACTCTCAACAGAAGGCAATTTAATAGCCTTGCATTTGTACAGGTGGCTTATAAAACATATATGTCTCTCCTCCAGCTAGTGACTGTTAAAGAGAGCAGGTAATACACAAACACATGATCAAGCCTACTGCCCGGAAATGTGGGACAATTAAGATATTTTATTGCATGCCCTTCTTTGTTTAATTCCAGTATAGTTACAAAGTTATAATCTGCAGTGCCTTAAAACCTAAGAAAAAATTAGCACGCTGTTCACCTGAATAAAAAGTATGTTGTTCTTCACTGCTTCCTTTAAACAGTCTGAAAAATAAACTGTCCAAAGTTTTCTTTGACTAACAATAGCCAACTCCAATATTCCAATTTCAGCTGAAAGGGTAGTGCAGCAGAGGGTAATCTTCAGATAAGCAAATGTAAAAATATTACCACCTTAGCATACAGGAAGAGACAGGAGAAGGCGGCATGTGTGACTGTTTATTCTGTTCTCTGTAGTAATTCAAAATACCTCACATTTCAGCTAACTAAAGGTACTTATAGGAAAGAGTGAAGTGGTAAGGCAGTTTGATTGGTAACATTCATATTGATTTCAGTTGCTAGGTGGGAGAGGAGAAAAATTATTCCCATTTTAGTTTTAAAACCTAAAACCAAAGCAGTTTCATTTACTTAATGAAAAAATTAGTCACACCAGAAAAGATTAATTTTTTGTTAAAGTGCTTTGCAATATAATAAGATCTTTGGCAAGCTTCAAAATAGTTGTATGACATTTCTACTTCTTTCTATTTCTCCCTAATATCATATATGAATACACATACAGTAAACAGTTCCTTCATTTTGACAAAAGCCTCGAAGTAGGGATAGAAAAGTGATGGCAAAATCTATACCATAATAGATGACCAAACAACAGAATTGTCTCTCTCGGAACAGCTGTCTAAATAGATTCCATTCCTGCAGACACTTTGGCATTACATATATAGTCATATTTTTTGAGATCGTGTTCCCTTAAAGCATCTCCAACCATACAAGGCTAAAAGGGCCTACCCATCCCGAAATCCAAAACACAGGCTGACTCAGAGTCTAATGCTTGGAAAGAACAAGGACATGTTGTCTGACCCATGTAGCATGACAGCTTCAAACCCCATATTTACTTGAATATTTCTTGATTTTTTTAAATTAACAATCCACATTATTTCACTCCTGATAATGAGCAAGTCTGTGAAACATAGCTGTCCATATGAAAACAGTATGATTCCACAAAACCAACAACCTGTTAAGGTTGTTTGCTATCAGCCTTCCTTGAGCAAGGCCTGAAGAGAAAAGCTGGGGTACACTTGCAACTCAGATGGGCCTGAAACTATACAGTGTTTTAATTCAATATAATAAAACCTGCAAAAGTAATTTTCTAAAAGAGAGGAAATGGAAAGAACAGATTAATAGGTATATTCCAAGGCAGAGGTCCACCAGCATAGTCAATGCCATACTGAAGCCCTCAGAAGAGACTCCCTAACTGGGAGGATAAAAATCACAAAAAAGAGTTTTAAACATAATGGCTGTGATGGCATGCTAAAATATCCTAACTCCTTGGTTGGAAAGGTGATGTGTACGTACTGTTGCTAAAAGAATTTTTATGGATCTAAACAGAAACTCCCTATGCTTTCAGGATTGAAATAGCATAGCCCCAGGAACACAGCTGTTGTTCAGAGTCAGTCAAAAAATGCCTTCTTTTTAGCTTTATAAATCAACCTAGTTGAGGCTTTCCTGAGTTGACGCAATGTTCTAACCTCAGAGAGGGGATTTTGTGATTGGGTGAGAGATGGAGGGTAACAGATTTGCTGAACATTTTGCATAGCAAAAGAGGAGACCTGGCTGCTTTCTGATTGTGCTCCCTGAAGCTGAACAGGTTTCTGTTAAAATAAGTGGCAAAGCAAGCACCGGGAGTCTGACAGAAGAACAGACTAACACCCTGAGTTGTAAAGAGCAGAGCAGAGAGCACGACTGTTCTGCAATTACTTTAGCAACCCACAGCAGATCATCTTGAACTCACATTCTCATTTCTAATGACTGCAAATCAGGTGATCCACCAAATCAAGACCATTCTGCAGTAGCCCAAACCCACCTTGTAGAGTGCCTTACAATATATTACAATATACATTTGCGTCCCATGACCTTTCTAATGCATCATCCTAACACCTTACACTGCCTGAAATGTATGAGATTAAAGAATAGTGAACAAGATAAAAACAAAAGTTCTATTTAATTTTGTGTCTTCATCAGTAGAAGAATTTTCACTTAACACCTTCTTATTAATTGATGTGCTAACATCAGTTTGGACAGAAATGGCACCTGCTCCAGCCTCCTCTCACCTGGATGCTCATAGGGCTGTTTCTCACACTCTTTTCCTCACTCTTCCATGCAGGGCTTTCTACTCTCTACCCTTTTTCAATCTGATGTCCCAGAGGCATCATCCGCATTGCTGACTGGCTCAGGTGTGCCCTGTGATGGTGCCATTAGGGAGCTGATCATGTGTGGCATGAGGCAGCCCCAGCCTCTCCTGCAGCGAGCTCCTGGGCACAGACACCAGACACAGTAACAGAAAAGAGTTCAAAAGTCCAATGGTCCCGAGCTGCCTTTGCTTTCACACAAGATGACAACATACCATTGTTCTGTATGTCACTATACTGGTGCATGAGGCATCAGTGATGCCAGTTACCAGTGCTCGTTAATCAACCACATGAAACACAAGTCCTACCTCAGCACAGATTGGAATGACAGAGGCCCATATGAGTGCCATTGTTTAACTGGCAGTTATGATTTCAGAGTATCAAAATCAAAATCAACATAGTTGATTCCATGTAGCTTGAAAAACAGCATATGAAGCTAGGCAGGAGACTTGGTAAACATCTCCAATTATTCCAAGATAGGCATTCAGTTATATAAGACTTTACTGTAGCTACACGCATGCTTTATCATAACCAGCTATACACCAAGTGTGCCTAGCAACATCCAAGAGTACCAAATAATTTCCAACAAATCCAACTGGGTTTGTGAATTGCATGGCTGTGTAATGTGAAGTATATAAAGTTATCTTATAACGATAGACGAGCTTCTACAAATCCAAAAAAGAAGTTATAACCTGACGGGCCTTTATCAAGTTTCTTTGCATAGTTACAGAAAACAAATTCTCTTTTCATTTAAAGTTCAAGAAGAAAGTATTGGGGGGAAGAAAGCAACAAGCAGCAAACTGACAGCACACTCAGATCAAGAAAATTGGGCAGCAGATTCATAACTACTGTTCAGAGCAAAAATAAATGAATAGGCAAGGTACAGTTCGGGTTTTCATTATGAAGAATGAATTTGGGGTTTCAGGGGGAAAAATTGAGGTTCGGAGATGTTGGCATTAAAGAAAACATTGCCCTTGTTTCTGAGCAATAAAGTGATTGGTGAAAACATGTATTTCACTCTCAGTGCAGAATTATGCTAGCTCAGGAGAACGCTTTAAGACCCAAGCTCTGTGGATATTAGCAGAGTCAGATATACAGAAAACACTGTGGAGGATTTAAAAGTATGAAAGGCATAAGGATTATATAGACTTGAACTGTGAATGAGGTTGAAGTGCATTCAAGAAAGCAATAAAGACTAGTGAACTAGAAACACCCTGCTCACTTATGATAAAATATTTAGTTAATACCAAAGAAAAGCTTCAAATAGACTTGTCTGGTTCTTTAGAAAGTCACTATAAAATAATGCCAGTATTCTTTGTATAAATACTTTCACAAATAAAGAGTCTCTTTTAGAAAGAAGATTGAACTTGGTAAGTAAGCAGCTTAAGCAGTAAGGAAAAGCATATTAAAACTATTTCTTAACTTGCAGAAAGGTTGAATACCGGTCCATGGCCACATTCTGTAATAACAGCAGACCATACACTGTTCCCAGAGTAGTGCAGCTTCCCATGTTTTACGTACAAGACACACACCAAAAGGTTAATTTGATCCTAAATGGCAATGCAAAACCAGGTAATTAACACAAACACACCAACTACTTACTCTTTAAGTCTTTCAGTTTTGCTCATTTTCCTGAGAAGTGGTGACTTCACCAAGTAACCTACTCTTTTCACTATTTTTAGTGAAAAGAGATACGTCTAAGTGGATTAAATTAATATAATTTCAGTAACCAAAATAACTGATGAAAAGCATGAAATACTTTTATCTTAATTAGCTCATATTTCATTTGAGCAAAGTCAGACTCGCTGTTCCAGAGGAGGGAATCAGTAGACGCTGTAGACTCTAAAATGCCTTGGTTTGTTTATGGGGATCTTACTAGAATTATAAGACTCAAGTGAACTATGCAAGAAATAAAAACACATTCCAGCATAAGAAGCATTACAGACACTAAGGCAAAACTCAGCACTTCTCCATCTGTTACCAATTCAAAATGTGATCCTCATCAATTTTGAATGTGAGACTAATTTTGGTACATCAGGCATTCTTTTACTGTTGGGTGAGGATTTTGTTTTCCCTCTTCAGCTACGGAACTTAGGAATGTAAACTGCAAGACTCCTACTCAAAGTAGGGTACACAAAGCAGTGCCAATAGAATAAAGAAAGCATCCCATTTGAGCCAGGAATCTTTCTTATTCTCTTAACGCTCTTGGCATTAGGGTTAAATGGGGAAAACTGCAGGGAGAGTGGCAACAAACTCTTAGAGATGCTGAATTCTTGCTCATCAAACCAGCTCCAGATCAGGCTCCTACCACCACCACCTCATTGTCTGTGCCTCCACATTTGCAAAGCCTCATTAGCAACTCATTAGGAAAACTACAGATGTGACACAGAAACTTGCTCTGGGAGAGGGAATTAGGGAATCTGTATTAGAGAACTAAGTCAGAATCCTGGAAACACTTTAAATGATTGTTCAGAGAACATCCTGATCATTATGTGAAAAATAATACATCACTATTTTTAGCAAACACTGAGTGAAGAAAAAGATAGACCTTTTTAGGGTTTGAAAGGTTAAAACTACAGGAATTGCTGTCTCGGTCAATTCCCAATTTACACTTGGATTTGCAGTAATAACAGAAGGAAGTTATAGCTTTTACTTAGTGCCTTCAGGAAGGGCTGAGTTTATTTAAAGGCAGTCAGTGTCTTCTTACAATAATGAAAAGGATCTTTCTTTCCGCCCTGCTGTTAGTATCAACAGCTTCTAAACACTTTGGAAAGTTTCTTCTCTGTTGTGACCTACACTTGTTCAAGGCAACTCCTTGAGTCAGTCTGTAATACTTCTGCCTAACAATGTGAGATAGGGATATGTTTGCTAAGATTGTGATGGGAAGAAGGGTAGAAATAAGGCTGAATGTAAATGACTGTCATACCTCTGATGTAACTTTGAGTAGTGGTCCCTAAGCATAAGGAAAAAGTTGAATTCTTAGTGGAAATACCTTAAAAGTTGAGGATTCAGTTACACTATGTCATATACTACACTTTCCCCCACCCCCAGCGAACATAAGTTTTATAGCCAAAAGAAGTGACTTCGATGAGGTTTATCATGGCATATTTAGGAAGAGAAGGACTATGTTAAGGCAAAAATTTACACAAAAAAAGTACAGAAAAATAAAACAACTGCAGACATAGTAACTGAAATGTAGTAACGGAAACACTGGAGTGCCTCATGTGACTATGCAATCTGTGCTATCACCTCCTTTTAGGCTGGGGCTATATGTCTGCTGCCTCACAAACGGACAGGGCATGACATCAGGACAGCTTCCATTTAGAATCTCTTACACTGAGCAAAGCCACAGAATCAACTTATGTGTACAGTCAAGATACCAATCTGTTCTCAGAAAACTCATATCCAGACCTAAACCCAAAATAAGTCAAGTCAATGAGAGCTAAAACAAGGCTGGTAATTCAAAAGCTCAGCCCCAGCAGCATGAGTAGTTGAATTAAATAATTGTTCTAAATCCCATGAATTCTAACAAACAGTTGAGTAAAATGGGGGTTAAAAAGATGCCCTGAACAGTTGGAGAGAACATAATCTTCGTGTCTCTGTAATCCAAACTGAATAGAAAAAAAAAAACAACTTTTCTGTGTAGGTAAGCTATATCCTAATTATCCTATTCAGGGTTTCTTATACTGCCTTCCAAGTACTTTATCTCAGCCTCATCTGATAAAAAAGGTACCAGTCGAACTCAATATGGCAATTTTCATTTATCTATGGAAATGCTGAGGAATTTTGTGAAGGCAGATTTAATTTCCTATCAGTTGTGAATAAGACTGCGGATGTCCCAGAATAAAACCTTTGATTGTGAAAATTAAAATGCAAAGTTCCTAAGTCTTCCTTGGAAAGAGTTACAGGATTTATAATATATCCATTTTTCAGTTTTTTAAAACCTGTTGTTACACATAAGAAAAATGCAGGTTGTTGTCAACATACATACTTTTCTTTGGGTTTATTTCCTTAAATTTAATAAAGCCTTCTAGCTTTCAGGGTAATTTAGTCTCAAATATCCACTTTCTGGTTCAGTTTTCATTATTCCACATTATTCTTTCACCCTTATTATAGAAGCTGGCTTTATTCCCAATTCATAAAGTGACCCAAATTCTCCAGGAGATATTTTCTAGCATTGATTTTACCTCATTCATAAAGTTAATGGCATGACTGTTCCTACCTTTACTTTCTCTACTTTCTTAGCTTTTATATTTTCATAATCCCACACCAACACACTTTTTTCCTCATCTAGACAACACAATTCTTTTTCTTGTAATAATGCATTTCATTTTCCTTTTCTGCTCACCCCGACAGTAGGAGACAGGTCTGTAGTAAACATGGGGTTTTATCTGTTTTTAAAAAAACATCAAACAAGAATACCAAAGAGCAAAAAACTTACAATAAATTCTTATTTTGCAGTCTTTGAGTCCTTTTTTGACACTTGTAATTCATCTGACCAAAATTTCTCTCTGAATATATTCCAAAAGCTCTTTATCTGGAATGTTTTTCATCTAGAGCACTATCAGCTTTGTGTAAACATGGTTCTGGGGATGTCATACACAGTCTCTTGTTAATGGCATTTATGAGATTCACAATATTTTTCAAGATAGACTTGAGAAGCCTACATCTTATAGGATGAAATATTTTCACCACAGTATATAGTCTGCCTCTTTAATAAGATTGTCTGTACAGGGAAAACTCCAAATATTGTTACCTTTCATTTATAAAGTCTCATTCTTCTTCCTTCAAAGTATAATTGTTTTTTAAAATCTACACTTCCTTTTAGTTGTTTATATTTTTTCAAGTACTATGTCAGATTTTCTGATACAGACATTAAAATATAGGAAAACTTACCATCCTGTTTTCATGTAGGGATTAAAATTTGCGGTTCAATTCACAATAGAAGGACTCACAGTCCTCTATCAAGTCACCCCCTTTCTGACTTGGATTGGTTTCTCTGTTCCTTGCCTGGACAAGGTACAGTAATTCCTTTCTCCATGGCTGTGCTGTGCATGGAATGACATGGCATTATCCCAGGCAGGTCTCTGATGGGAAGCTCCATCATGCAAGGCCCGTTTCAGATCGTTAATATCCAGAGCTAGTCCTTTGCCCATGCAGCTCTTTTACTATCTGCTTTCTTAACAGGAGATTAGGTAACCATAAACAACTCAAAAAAACCCCAAGGCCTTCTTTCAGTAAATCGAAACTTCTTGACTCTGAACTTCTCACCCTTTCTTAAAAAGGATAGAATTTTTTAATTCCTCTCAAGCCTATTTCACCTTCCTTTACAAAAGACTTTCTCCTACTTCAGAAAAAAATTACAACAAAATATCATCTCTGTTAAATTACTTTTTCAATAGTAGATGATTTATAGTTGATTAGGTAATTAAATCAAATACAAGTGCCTGAAAGTAAATCTATTTTTATCATCCCTGTAAATTAAAAGTTCCGCATCATAAAAAATCATGACCATCTTGAAAATGACTAGTCAAGTGCTTTTTATAGGCCAGCAGGATTTATTGTCAATTAACGTATTGAACTGGATAGTCAGCATAACCCTGTGCTCAAGACTTTTTAAATTATTGGCTCTCGCTATCAAGCTGCTCCATATCACAGTAATGAAATGTATCCAGCTATTCACATATTGAACAATTCCTTAGGTTGGGTTTATATCTCACTATAACAACATTTCATTTTACTATTATCTCTGATCCCCTGTAATGAATACAAATACATTCCTTTTTTCCATCATGGGTTTATCAATTTTCATTGATTTGCCTGTAATGAATGCAGACAGAATGGGGGAGGAAAAAAAATTTAAAGAGATCGTATCCATTAAAATATCTGTAAATTCCAAAGTTTGCCATTTGCAGTTGCATCAATTAGAAGAAAGAATTCAGAAAAATAAATAAAACAAAATATTAGTCTAAGTCTTAATAATTATATAACTTAAAATGGAATTTAGGGGCCTCTTTTTTACAGAATATTTGCTTTTGGAATTTTCTTTCCATAGACCAGGAAAAAAAAAAAGAATTCTCATTATATTTTTGCATTTCATATAGATTAATTTGATGAAACGCACATTTTCCTTTTTCAATAGAGGTCAACATGACAAATGAAAATGCACCTTACAGTGCACTGTGTTTTTTGCTATAGGCAAACTATGTTTGAAAATGGCTCATGCCAGCATCTCCCCTTCAATGGGGAAGTTCACCAGCCCCCAAATCAGTGCTTCCTGAGGAAAGCAACTCACACTGTTGAAGTGCTTCCTGCACAGGGGAGACTTCAGCACAACCTACGTATTTTCTACAGTTTGGGTACTGATACTTTCCATTTTTTCCCTAATTCTGAAACCTAAATAAAACCACATTGATTGAAGGCAAATAAAGACATCTTGAAACGCACAATTCCAACTGTGTTACAGACTTTCATATTGAAACCCAAACTCTGAAATGAAAATTCAGTGTTCTCAGTTGTGACATTTTATTGCACTATAACAATTACATCTGCTTGCGTTTGGCAATTATATCATTATGTGACAATGTAATTTGATATGAAGTGATACAATAACATCCTGGCTTTCACTCGGGCACAGAAAAAAAATAATTAAAAGAATCCCTGGAACATATAACATTCGGTCTATCCGGAAAACAATATTGATAGCAGAATCTGACCTATTGTATTCATGTTGTGTGGCAGAATAGGACAAGGTTTCTTCATAAAGAAAAACAAGGAACTGTTAGGCAGAAAACAGCTATCCTATTTTTCACACACGCACACACTCATTTGAATAGGTAGAAGGCTTGTTAGAAACAGATGCACAGATAAGTTTGGTGTGTGGTTGTTTTGGTTTTTTTTAACGAGGAAATGCACTTCTAATTGTCTAGAAGAATCCTATAGGTTTTAATGTCTCAGGAGATCATAATCAAACAATATAAGCAGATTTTCAAAGGAGATGGGTAGTATGACCAATAGTAAAAACATGCTTTGAGGAAAAAAAATACCCAAACCAAACAACAAAACACAAAAAACCAATTGCTGGACATCAAAACATAAGTTATTTACTATTCATTATACTGATTTCTTGTCTAAAGAATCACAGAATGCTTTGTATTGGAAGGGATCACCTTAAAGATCATCCAGTTCCAACCCCTGCCACAGGCAGGGGCACCTTCCACTAGAGCAGGTTGCTCCAAGCCCCTGTGTCCAACCTGGCCTTGAACACTGCCAGGGATGGGGCAGCCACAGCTTCTCTGGGGACCCTGTGCCAGCACCTCAGCACCCTCACAAGGAAGAAATTCTGCCAAAGATCTCATCTAAATCTTCCCTCTTTCAGTTAAAAACAATTCCCCCTTGTCCTGTCACTACAAGCCCTTGTAAAAAGCCCCTCTCCACGTTTCTTTTAGGTCCCCTTTAACGTATCGAAAGGCCGCAGTAATGTCTCCACTGAGCCTTCCCTTCTCCAGGCTGAACGAGCCCAGTGTTCAATATTTCTTGTGATGAACACAACATAATCATTTTCTTTATGGACAAAATGCAACACTGGTCTTCTGCAGCCCCATCTGATACCTCAGATAACTTTGTGTTAATGGGAGAAGAGTAGAGAAAGAAAAATACATCTGGATAAGGAGGTCCCAAGAAAAGCAGAGAAGAAAATATCATGTTTCCAGATGACTTTCCAGATGACTCTGTCCCTCAGATTTGTATCTGTTGTGCAGAATAAAAATATCCTCCACCACCCTCTTCTGTTTATCCCCCAATTTGTCTAAAAGCACCATATAGCATCTAGGATAGCTGTAACACTTCACGCACTTAGTGCAAGTGATACTAACAGCCAAAGTAATCTGGTCCCTAACTGGTGTCACAGGATGTCTCCTGTAGAATAAAAGATAGAAAAGATGCAGGGGAAATAAAACAGGCAGGCAGTGTACTTCTGCCAGTTACCAGAAGAAGTGGAGAAAACTAACAGCCAGTGCCACAATGGTAATTTCCAAACTACAGGAACCCTGGTCCCTGCTGAATATATGGCTCCTTCTTGGAGACAAGAAAGGTATGGCCAATACCCACTAATATAGTTAAAAAATGGCGCCTCTCAGCATTACATGTTATGCCCAGAAATCTCACTGTCATACATATTAAAATTCTTACGTATTACAAAGCCAAATTATTTTTTGAGTAAAAAACAGAAAATAAATAAAAAAGAGAAGACATGTAAGAGTAACTCAGGACCTCTTTTTAGTGTTGCTAAATTGGGAAAGATTAAAATGCACAAAAAAGAAGATGTACTAATAAATTTCTTCTTCCCTGTTAAAAGGAAGTTCAGAAACTGACAGACTGATTCCCTCTAGACCAACTGAATCTGCTTTTTCCAAGGATACTCTTAAATTCAGTTCTCTAGATCACCTTACTGAAACTCAGTGAGAGCCTGGTATCTAACTTTCTTATGCTGCTTTGAAAATTCCAGCCTACAGCATTACAAGCATGCTTTGAGTAAGTTACTTCACAGGAAAAATGTCCTTCTATCATTTTAACAGCTTCAGAAGGTGTTCAATGTTCCTCTCACTAGTAAATAAACTAGATATTTAATTTTCTTAGCTGTTGTTGGTTTTTTTTTTTTTTTTTTGGTCACATGTAGTATCCTAAGTCACAAGTGTGGCATTTAATACTTGAATAATCAGCATAGTCTGAAGCTTGATAATATTATACAGGAGATAAATGTTGAACTCCATGGTGTTATTTGCAAGGTGTGCCAGATGGAAGAGACTTCCCTTGCAGTCTTGAGTGACAAAAAGTTTGCAGAATCAAAGAACCTTAGAAGGCAGCACCTATAGTAAAACACACAGATGGCTAGCTCTGCTTATGCTCTTCTTAGCAGTAATTAATTCTACTTTGATGCAAAATATTTTGGAAAAGAAGTAGATAAAATTAAGACATTATAGAGTAATTACAAGCGAGCTCTGCTGTAGATACATAATTTCTTAGGAAACTTTAAAACATGTTATTTCAAAGCCAAAACATAGGTTCGCCATTGAATGAAAAGCAAAAATAAAATAAATGTCATCTCTTGGAATTTTTTTGTATCCATGGTAAAGCAATCAGTATTGCCTTCTAATCTGTCAAACTTAAATCTGAAAAGTGCTGAGTTTTGTATCCGCCGCATGTGTTCCCCCCAAGAACAGCCAGTGCTTTCTAACAAAGAAAAGATTTTTGAAACTCCTCTTTAAACATACAGTCTTATTTTTGTGCATCAGTGATAGATTTTAAATAACTAAAAACAATCCCATACCATAATATTTGCTCCCAAGGTCCAAGCTTGCCTCAGTATTTGGGAATTCTGTTCAGAAAACCTCTCATTGATCTGTCAGAGCCAACCACTGGTAAAAGAGGGACTACCTTGTTACAAGAACTACTCTTCTGAATGAGAATGTACTTTGTATATCAGGTTTGGAAATACTAATACTCTTCCTTAGAAAATACAAATGAAAATGAATGATGCAAAATCCAGCCTAAAAGTTTGCCTACCAGTCAAATTACAGTGTTTTGGAAAAGATTTCACACCCCTGCGGGCTGTTTCCTGCCCTTTCTGTATGCCATAGCCCCACTACAAAATATATCACATTTTTCCCAGTCTCTACCAGTACTATTAGAAAAATCTATTAATAATGACAGCATACAATCTCCAATGGGGATTAAATCCCCAAGCAAAGCTGGGCATTTATGATTTACTGAACTGCCAGATCTGTCGAAGAAGGCCAAGGGCTTAACAGCTTCACTGGAATAGTGACTTTTTGTTAATAAGGAAAGAGGTAAAACTAAGGTAAGAGGCAGGAGAAGTGACTTGGTTATGTGTGACCCAGAAGATCCTGATTCAAACCCAGAGCCTAAGAAAAAGAATTAAATGGAGAAAAATAACAGCTTGCTGAATGAGTGACTATGATTCTAGCACACTTTCTTCAACCTAGCAAAAGGAGACATCTTTGTCTGCTTTGCTTTCAACAAGCTTATTTGGTGATAAACTCTTTATTATCGAAGGTGTTTTCCTCTCACTGTACTCCCAAATGTTACTTGTGATTTCCTTTCTCCTCCCACTTTGATCCTGGACATTTCTGAACAAGTTGAGATCCCTGTATACCTGCCGTCTCATTAAGACCCCAGACAGCCAAAGGCTCTGCAGAGTCATCCTGACACAAAGCACATGCCAACCACAGAGGCTTTGTGCAGCACTAACCACATAGAACATTTGTTGATTTGCTGCAAAGGTCGTAGCTGCTGTTACACACTTACAAGCCTAAGAGCCCACCACTGTCTTTGAAACTCTGACAATGACAGTCTCCACAAGTGTTATGACATTGTTTGAGGCAGACAACCAAACAAAAATATGACAGAAGGTGCTTAGAAAAAGCACATGTATTAAATGAAACCTGTTGCATGATGGGTCAAGTAGGCCCACCCTGCAGACACAACATCATCTTTCATGCCTAGCACCGTCTCTCCACCTTCAAGCACTTTACAAGACACCTCAGTAAAAGAACTTCTTCAATCTCTTCATTTAAAAATCGATAACCTTCAGGCTTCTGCAGCTTCCTTTGAGACTAAGGTAAATAAAATTGAGGGAAGGCTGGAGGGATTTGAAAAGCAATGGAGCCAATTGAAACTCAAACAACAAAGAGAGGAATTCTGGAATAAAAATCACAAAGGAGAGAAAACCATGTTTAAGCATTATGGAGCTCCTGAAAGAAGATTGGAGTCCTTGAAAAAAACCAACAGGTTTGTCATAGTTCTTGACGCTCTGAGCATCTTCCCTGAAAGATCCAAGATGGCTAGAAATTTATGGAAAAATCCAAGGCAGATATACTGAAGAAAAACCCATTATCTGGAGTAGCAAAAGCAATACATCTGCATGAACGTTTGAGGCTCTAAGTGCTGTGTAGGAAGAACATCATAATCACAGAGAGCATGTGACAAAGCAGGGTTTGAGAAGTGGCCAAAGAATTAGAATAAAAATGGAGACCGGCCATCTTACCACTCCATAAACCCTCGGCAAAGGATAGGAAGTAACTTCATTTGAAGAAAGAAAAATTTTTACTAAATGACCTTGCATCAATCTTCTATCCTACCAGATTGCAATTACTACTCTTGAGAGAAGAAATGCAACACTGCTGGGAAGCAGCAGCATTATAGTGTTTCACAGAGAACTGAAACAGGGCAGCAAGAAGTTTGATAACTAAACCCATAAGAAATTCTGCAAGCTATTTGTTTCATTCCTTTACCACAGAAGATGCATTTGAACATGGCTGTTCTGGAAAAAACTATTTGGCCTCTCATCCACCATGTCGGGCATTGGTGATTTGCCCTCACATGCCGGCATAAAGGAAAATGTTAAGACTAAAATAATGCAAAAGTTGAGAGGCCTACAAGAAGGGAAACAACTTGCAACAAAGTGTGTTCTGAACTAAGTCACTGCATCCTACAGATTTTCTTCAAGTTCTCAGAAGCATGGTTTGTATGGCTGCATTATTTGCATGGCCTGAACATGAAGTAGAAACAGATGCAAATATTTTGAACCACAGGAATTAAAACAGCCACTTTCCATGCCTGAAATGTAAAGAGTGGTATCTTCTCTAAAGGTTCACACTAAAAATTTCCCTAAATTTAATTTATTTTTTTTTTCATTGAAACTACCAGTATCTGGTTCTACTGACACACTTGCTCCAAAGCACTGGGGTCAAACAGAAGGCAGCCGGGAATAGAATTCAAATATTGTTAAAGCATTTGCTGTCTAGCACAGGCTCATGTTTTTTGAGTTGGACTGCTTTCTGGTTTGTGACTTACACACAGATGAAGGCTTCTGTGCCCTACTGGCTTGTTTGTGGTTCTTTGTTGCAATGTTTTGTTAACCTTCCTTTATGTATTTTTAATGAATACTACAAATAAGAAATGTGTAAACTCATCCTGAGAAGAGGCTATAATGTCTTCCTATGCTTTTGATTCACTGCCTCATTTGCAAGACTGCTGCTTATTCACAAATTAATTATGCAATGGCATCTTTAGCTAATAAAGTATAAACAAAAAACATTTAATCCAATTCATAGTTTTCTCTCAATCAAACCAAGTCTGTCAAACATAATTACATTACACATGCAAAGCAGGAATGAGCCAAACATGTGCCACACCTGCTTAGCACTTCTTCAGGCAGACGATATACAGTAGAAGAACAGTTGGCAGCACAGATGGCAAAGCAAAGAAGACTTGTGAAAAATGTAGTTGCGGAGTGTGGTTTTGTGCCTTTTATTGATGGGAAGGGTCACATAGTGACCTTGCTTTATGTCAAACACACCTTTCTGGTACCTTCAGGCTTGACAACTCTAATTTTGGAGATACAAACCCCAGTCACCTTGCACTTTCTAAAGAAAGAGACATTTGCAGCTCATGGGGTGTCATTGCTGGTTTCCAACCCTAGCCACAAGCTCTGGGGACATGTGTGTTACCATTTTTGACCACAGAGACCACACTGTATTTTAGGGTGGGTCTAAACAATATACACCCCCACTAACATCACTGTATATCTATATAATAAAATCTATTTGGCAATCATAAGGATAGCAATTCTGTACATTTCAGTGCCTCCAGTTCACATAAACTCAATAAGGAGCCAAGTATTTCACTTACGAGCACAAAACCAGAAGATAACCCAAGCAGTCCTGGGTAGCTTTTCAATTTTGTGGATATACTTAAATGATAAAACAGACATATGATATAATATTAATGTGCATTTATTGTTATTTCTACTTTAAAACTATATAATTATACCAAGAGGCAGAGTTTCTGAAAACTGCTTTTACAAAACACTTCATGATATCTCCCAGTACCATTGAAATCATCTCTACCATTTCACATACAAAGTTAGCATCTTGCAAACCCAATCAATGCACCACTCCTCATTTCCTAAAAGATCTAATATCTAGTCTTTGGCTTCCTGTACACACAGGAAAGAAAAACTCAAAAAGTTCTTCTTCCAAACAGGTTTCGTCTCTTATCTCAGTTACTGTTACCTGCATCCATGTTATAAAAGCTTGATATGAAACCACCACTGCAGTTAGCTGCTTTTGCCACACATCTTTGAGGTTCTTCATAACTTTCTCCAGCTTTGCCAAGCTTTAGGGAAACATTATTCCCACCACACAGGTTTTTTTCCCTGACAGACTGAGACAACTATTACGGAAGGCCTTGGGTTACATCCAGAGCACAATCTCCCAGCGGTCCATGCTGCACTGGTTGTACTGTGCTGACTTGGGAGAACTGGGAGAGAGCATGGAAGGGAGCTGCCTCTCCATCCTTGAATGTGGTAATCCAGAGAGAAATGAGAAGAGCCCAAGTTCCATATGAACAAAGTTAACTCAGGGCTCTCCACTTACTTTCAGTATCCATCTGGCTGTGCCATACTGACCACAAGGTATTAGTAACTGGAACATAATGTAATAGGTAAATTAGCTTACTAAGAGCATTTTCTAATAGCAGTCTTAAGATTCAGTTCTAAGTTCACTGTTGGCATCCCTGCATCGAAACAGAATATAGCTCAAATACATGAATAATTATTCTACAGCAGGAAGAATGGCCCTGTCCTGACTGCTATGTTTCAAGTATGTTATACATTAGAGGAGCTCACTGTCCACTGCAGTTTTGCTCCTGCTTTCAAACTTGTTTTCTACTTACGTGACCAAAATGCTAACAAAGTATTCATACCGTATTTCCCACAGGTGAAGGTACACTAAATGGAGACTCTGCAGCATCAAGGACTGGGAAAATGGTATTGAAAACAGTGCATGTTCTAATAACTTCTGCAGCAGTCATTCCCTAGAATGCTAAATTTTCAAATCTATTAGTGTGCTTCCAAATTCAAAAAGTATTATGGTACAGAATATTTTATCTGCTTTTCTCCAAGGACACTTGACCAGAGGACTGTTAGGAAGAGCTGGGAAACTGTCAGTGGAACTACAACTATAGCAATAAATAAATAAATAATTCACAAGCAGTTTTTCAGGGATTGAGTGCAAAAAATTATTCAGATGAAAATACGCTGGGATTTAACTTAAACAAAGTTTAAAGAAATTCACAAAGTTTAAATTACTGAGTGAACAACAAATGTCCTGGGAGAATTCTTATGACAGCAGAAGTCAGAAAAAAATCAGCAGAAAGGAATACGTATGTTTTTCCGATAAGAAAAATCTTTGTGCCATCATAAGTATTAAAAATAAAAATAAAAAAAATGAACCAGCCTCTCTTATTCAGCAAGCGTATCTGTGCCAGAGCGTCAGCTCCACTGAAAGACACCAAGATGAACCACCAAGCAAAGCTATAAAACCAAAATCCCAAACGAATAAATAAAAAAGCCATCTTCTGTTTCAGAAATCAGCAGTCCCATAACACATTGCTCTATAAATTTCTTCCCCACAGACCAGAAAGAGAATGTTCTTGACTAACAGATCTTTCTTGCTGAAATATCACCTGGGATGTATAGTACTCACTGGCAGGCTTGCACCATCTGCTTACTAAGGCTCTAGTAAAGTAAGCAGCATAACTGTTTCGTGTTTGCATAGCACTGATTTAAAGGAAATTGTATCTATTTTTACTTTGTCACTCAGGGACATTTATAAAAAGCCCAGTTTTACACCACGTTATTGTCTCAGCTGCACACTATTTCCAAATAAAGCTTAGTGTATGTTTTCCTAAAGCTGAGAAATGCTGGTTTTCTAGTATTTCTAGTTCAGTCCAAATTATACCAGAGCCAGTGGAGTGTCAATCAATAAATTTTACTCTTCAAAGATGGCTGTGGATTCACCAATTATACTGACAAATGTTTGAAGGGTGGCCACAGGACTGCAATCTGGGCACTACAATCTCTTCCCCTCCCTCATCCCATTTCCAAGTACCATAGCCCTGAAGTTTTTGAGCATTTCTACTGGGTACAGGGGAGCACAGCACAGCACCAAAATAAGACTGTTTGGAGCCAGAAACAGCACGAGTATGGAGCATGACTACCAAGCAAATTCACTGGCATGGAGCACAATGCTAATAGGCTGAAACAAGCTGGAGGATCTCGGTGCACCCTGCTGCAGCGAAGCAGCATTATTGCTAACCACCCTAGGAACACCATGGGCAACATCCTCCAGCACTGCACTGCCTCAGGCAGACACAGAGATTGCAGTCATCTCCACTGTGCTTTTGGTAAGGACGCAGCAAAAAGTCAAATTAGCTTTTAAAAAACTAAGCCAAATTCAGTGTCTCTTCAGCTGGCACTGTTCATATGAGATTAATATGAATCCTATATGCCATTAATACCACCTACAAAAAGAAGGTAAGATATGTTCGACTTTTAAAGTCAAAAAAGGACCTACCTCATCTTTCAGCCCTCGAATTTTACAAAGGATTTGTTGGGGTTTTTTTCCTCCAAGCAGATATAGATACCATCTATCATTAAGTAATGTGATGTTTCATCTCTTAAAGCTTTAATTTAAAAATCTGAAGTACTACAATAATAGAAAATTATTCATTCCTCTACCTTTAATACCAAAATGTAAATTAAAATGCTTAATGCAGAACGCATGAGATGTGCAGTATCCAAATTTGTCATCTCTCTTAATTGTGGCAACTGTCATTACACTTGGGTTTCACTGGAAAGCTAAATCCTGTAAGATTTTTGAACTTTCAGTAAAAAGTGCTAGTTCTCAGAGAATATTATTCATATATGCTTAAAACACTCAAAAATATACAGCAAACATATCTCCATCTTTATTTTTTCACTAAACTTTGTTATCTCCATACTCATCTAATGATTTTTGTTTGAATGTCTGAAATTGGCTGTGAAGTTACCTTTTATTGCACAAATGAATGTTGCAAATATTTATGTATGATTTAATCTAAGTATACAGCCCCAGTGGTAATGTTTACGTGCACAACCATAATCATATGCATAAATATCTGTCAGACAAGTATCTGTTTAATTTCAGGACTGATTTTTAATAATTGATGGTTTTATTTGGAAACAAGATTATTGGAAAATGACTCCTTAGAAATGGCACTGTTTTACACCCAAGAAAACATTCCATATTTGAAGAAAACAAAATTCAAAAAATGCTAGCCCAGATTGATAAGCCTGCAAAGAAATATGGAAATGGCTCTCCAAAGCCCTTAGATTCTCTTCATATTTAACACTATGCTAGCAATATAGCCAAAACCAATGTCCATTAGAGCAATACAACAAGGTAACCTAAACATCCAAGTAAAGCAGAAAGTGGATTTTTGCCTGGCGCACTAAGGACTAACATCACACCTCTGCTATGGGTAGAGGTGTCAGAGTAAGCTTGCTGTCACTCATATCACAGTCTTCTTTTACCCTCCCACAATCTAGGCTCTTTCACTCATTACTGAAAAGCAGCAAGTTCTCCTGCATAATGTGGCAGCTCTTCAACAATGAAAGGAAAAACTTCCATGTGCCTAGATCCTGCTGATGCTCCACTGATGGAAAACATTTAATTGTACAACTATGAACTGTTATTAAGTATTGATTTTATTCCTGTCATGAAAAGAGAGGACTGTGAATCTTGTCAAACCAGCATGAACACAGGTTAATACATTGTTGTATACTGATCCATTTGTCTCTTTACTAAGACTATTCATTCTTCCACTAGCAGAAAAGTATCCAATGATGCAAGCATATTCTGAAGATCTGTAGATAACGAATACCTAATCTCACTCACTGTTTCGTGTGGAATTAAATTCTCAACATCTATATATCACCTTGTTTATCTTAGACTCTGAAAATTAACACTAGGAGACACGGAGAAGCAGGCAATGCCAGGGGAGAGGAAAAAAGGATTTTGCCATTCCTAAATCTATACAACTTCTTTCCGTGGAAGTGTTCTGTCAGTTGGGAGTTGTGTACTACATTCCTAAAATACACAGGCAGGCCTGCAAAGGGGCTCAATTGCCTTGTATGCAAAAGGAACAAAGTGACAGCTGAAAAAGATGTTCATACTCAGGATTAGGACCAGTATTTATCTTCTTGGCAAAGGTGTCTACACGAAAGACTAGAGTAATGATACCATACTCTACAAACTACTACAAAAACAAGATCAAGAAGCACTGCATAAATACACCTATATAACATCCATCACATTAATGAGAACATAGATACAAACGCAACTTGCTGCTAAACCTGGCATCTATTGATTATGGAAGAGAGTTAGACACTGCAGAGACAAATACTGTCCTAAAGCCATTGGAAGACCATGGACCTGAAATGATCTGACACACAAAAACTCATCTCTCCAACAAAGCAGCATCTTTCACGTTCGGCAGCCCACTGAAAGCAAAACTGAACACTGTTATCATCTTAACAGTGGTCTTTTCAGATTGGTCTCTGAAAAATCTGATTGAGAAGCTGATCACACACAACTAGAGGAAAGGATTATTAGAAAAACCTCACTCACCAAAGGTTTAGGTGAACATTACTAGAATATCTGAAACTGAGGAAGAAGGTGGTGATGGGTGGGCTAAATTGATGGACAAGCAATCCGAAAACAGAAGTGTTACTTTAGCATCAGATGGGGTGGAAGTAAAAGGTCTTTAGGTTTCGATTAAAGAATACACCAAGTTATAGGGATATTTGCTCAGTATTTTGCCCGAGAGAATGGAAGGCTTTGTGAAGCTAACAGGGAAGTTTGCACATGTTGTGAAACGAAAAAACTTTCAAAGAAGGACAAGATCTCAGCTGATGAAAAAAGTACCTGTGTACTGTTCAGTCATAGTGATCTGAATTTTTAAAAGTATCAAGTGATAACTTAATTCCCATTTTCAGGTTTTTGTAGCTTAGTTAATTGCAATGCTTTACTCTGTTTTCCACCTGTGATTCCGAATTGTTTTTCAAGGGAAGGTAAAAACCATAATTACCACAATTCCTTTTAAATTCCAAAGTTTTGTCAAGCAATTTCTCATCATAAACCAGATTTGATGACTTTAGAGTTATACAACAATCAGTTATTATTGAATCCTAAAGGTAAAAATAAAAATGCCACTTTTATGTAATTGTTCTCAGAGCTATTAGTAATTATGCTTTTTTTAATTTTTATTTTTATTTTAAAGTAGTCAGGCAAAAAAGCTCTTTAGCCAAGAGCTAAGTACAGAGGATAAGTGGGGTTTTTTTTCTGTTAAAGTTATGAGACAAAAGATGCAAGAGGTTCAGGTTGACCAAGAAGTCATAAAGAAATGGTTGTTAGTGATCGCAAGAGTGAGCACAAAGTGATCAAATGTGATGCAAAATGCCTGGTTTTTGCTCAGAAAACAAACCAAAGGAAGTAAGGTCCTACAGAGAGTGGTGTCCTCATGAACTGGAGACAGCAGATGGTTACGAGTGCGCCTTGAGGCCCACAGATGCGTGTTGAAGTGATAATTGTGAGCCTGCCTTGAGTCCATACTACAAAGAAATAAAATATCCACAAAAGGATGAGGCTGCTAAACACCCCCTTTTGTAAGAGAACCCATTAAGTGTTTGGCATGGAGCTCTAAAAGAGCTCCGAGTTTACAGTTTCTGGTGAATGCCAAAGCCCTTCTGCATCTGCGTCATATCCCAGTGTCAGCAAATGACTGGCAATTTCTGCACTGCCTGACAAACATTGGAAAAGGCACAGTGTGAAAATGTATGCATTTCAAATGTCTCCTCCAAATTTTTATCACCAGACCTGAAAACAAAACAGCTCCGATGGCACCAACTACAGGCAAATAGAACAAACCCCAGTTACACTCTCACAGACTGGTGAGGATCGCAGCTCCTCTCCCCAGCCACAGCTCTGTGCAGCTGCTTGTTGTCAGAGCGCAAAGTACGAGCCTTGGCATTTCTCCTCTGTGCTGTACTCTGGATGCCCGCTCAGCACATTGAGGTAATTGACTCATCTTGGCTCAGTCATCACCTCAATCAGCTGGACCATCTCATTTTCCCCACAGCCAAGGAATCCTGCCGGTTTTAATATGAGGGCAGCAGCCAACCTGTTTTCAGAGGGAAGCTTACTGCAGAATATCCCTCTGTATCCCTGGGAATTAGCTGAAAGCTTAAATGTTTCTTTTGAAAGAAAATACTTTTTCCAAGGAGGGAAGAAAGATCACTTTCTACCGGCTTTCTGAAAAAATCTTAGAACAAAAAGCCAAGTCCCCAAACAACACTAGGAAAAAGTGAAAGGAAAAAACATTCTGGGCTAAACACGAGCCTCACACTTGCTGAATTCACAATCAAAATATTTGTTCATTGGATTTGAAATCCACTGCAGGTTACTTTCATCTCACCACAGAGTTGCAAAATGGAAATCTCTGGTTTAGACATTTACAGATTTTCAGGTACTGGGATTCAAAGAATCTGAGTCAATAAAAGTGACAGCCTTTGCCTTGCCTCTCTGGAAAAGCAACACTGTTCCTTCTCTCCCCACCCGCACCCCTCCCAGAACAATTGTAGTTCTAAATGCAGCAAACCCTAATCCAAACTTAATAAAAACTGAAGTGACCAAATATTTTCTATGAACTTCACAGTCACATCAGTTATATTTGGGGGTTGTGGGGAACACTGGATTTTCATTTTGCTCCATAAACAAGCTAATTTTAGGAATTTATATTGATGCCAAACCATAATTTTAGCTAAAAGTCAAACTACCACAAGCTTCAGGGAATTTGGGGGGCTAACATTAACCTGCTCCTTCAGTTTTCAAGCAATTCCTGCCCTTTCCTTAGCCCTTCTTTCGTGTGCGATATTGACAGCGGAAAAGGCAGGGCAGAGGAGAAGGGAGGGAGCAGCAACATGTTCTCCATGAGCTGAAGGCAGAGAAGCAGCAGGGACACCATTGTATGGTTGAACCTCTTGGGTCAACTAATTTCTGCCAGCAGTTGAACTTCCAGGAGGGAAAGCTCTTTTCCTCAAAGCAAGGCAGAAGTCTCTGCTCTGTGCTTTTCATTTCTCTATCTGAAACTCATACCCACAATTTATTTCCTTCTTGAGCAGTCTGAGCATGTGCTTTCTCTTCTCACAGCTCCTTGGCCAAGCCCCCGTTATGCTTCAGTGTATCTTATCTTCAACAACCTGTTTTCCTTGTTATGCGCAGACTAAACGCTAAGCAGTTAGGTAGGCACATCCAAGCTTCTCCTTGCCTGTGCAGGAGAGTCTCCCAGTCCCACATATCTAGCCCTGGTCTGGTCTGGAAGAAGCACAGAGCCTGCCAAACCGACATCCTGTCACAGTGTTTGATGCCAAAACATTTCAGTCAAACTCTGGTATTTGCTGTAACACTGGCATACATAATTACAACTTAGAGAAGAAAAACAGCTTTTCAGCTGGTGAGTTACAGAAAGGAAAATAATATTTTCCTCCAGAGCATTAAGCCTGGAGAAGATTATCTGCCCCCCGTCGCTGCTGGCTTTTATTTTTGGGAAAAAAGAAAAAGAAGAGAATCTGCTGATGCTTTTGTAGGCTGTGGTGCTCCTCACAAGCCATTACCCACACAGACTCTGGCCCCTCCACCACTACTTCCACTGCCTTCCATGTAAACACAGCACATTTTCTGTACTACCCAATTTACCTCTGGGAAATTAAACTAAACTGAACATTGGCTCCTGGATGCAATTGGTGCTGTGCAATTGGTAGTGTAGTTCTTGCCTCTTTCCATCTACCCCTTTGTCATTTGTTTTCAGCTTGGAAAAATCCCTACTCTCTGTGCTTACCCCTTCGCAAAACTTTTACTTTCTAACTCAAGTGCATCTGAAGCTGGAGCAAGGAGATAAACGAATTCAGACTTTTGTTCTTGAAAATGTCTTTTTCACTGTCTTTTTTCTCTCTGCTTTCCCATCTTTGCCATAACTCATTTGCAGCTTTTTCTTCCTAGTCTTTCTCTCTTATACAATCTTGTAAGATGAAGATAATCCCCATAAACATACATATTACACTGAAAAAATTCAGCTTCTGAAAATATTTTGTGGTATGTCAAATTTATCATTTGGTCTGGAGGGCCTAATTTCTTATTGCGACACATGGAATTTCTCCTTGTAAGTCACCTATGCAAGGCAAGATGCAGGTACAGCTTTATCAGGAAAAATTTCTTCAGTTACAGGAGTAAAGTTCTGGAACTGAGCATGCGAAGTGGCCACTAAAAGATACCAAGAGCTTGCAAGAGGATTATCAGTGATACCAAGCAATATCATTGTTCTGCAACACAGAGAATTTCCCTCTGGGGCATCTCACACTTTATCACAGAAAATGCTCACAAAATAATGACGACTTTCACTTCAGTTCTGCTAGGAAATCTAACTGGGCGAGGGGGGTAGTGGTGGGGGTGTAAGACTGGAACACTTCCAGTGAGGTTTCTGATGGAAAAACACTCCACATGTAAAAAACATTTTGTGTGAATGTGTTGACTTCAACATATTTTTGATCGGTTTCTCCTGTAAATCTGCCCAGTTCCTATCTGATGTACTGCCAGCCTGACTGTCTGTGGTTTAAGCCCAACAGCTGTCTACCTGGTGGCCTTCCAGAGTCAAGCTCCTGAGCAGCCCGCATGTTGTATGTGGAGATCAAACACTAGTACTCCTTACCCACAAGGCAAGGGGCATTGCTCCACCTTTGAACCTGTAGGTTTAAACACCAAGACATTTCTTGTCCTGCTCCAGGCAGCTGCTACGTAACTGGGCAAAGATGAGTACATGTTACACAGCAAAGGACTGCAGCATAAAGGTATGCTGCTCATGCTGCAAGAGGTGCAATCACAAATTATCATTTACAGCTAGCAGCAATTACCTATGTGTTACAGCTTACACATATACATGCAAATTCTTGGTCCAAATATATGCTAATATGCACACCTCTGTACATGTGTGCATGTAAGTTTAGAAAAGACATCTCATCCTCTCTTGCATAAGAGGAGGTATTTTTGGTGCAGCCTTCTGAAAACTAAGTGAAGGGTGAAAAGCAAAGCAGCTACAGAAGTTGGCATTATTTCCACTTAATCAGTGCAAAATCATTATAGCTTTGCTACGAAAATGAAACAACCCTAGTCATACAAGATGCATCATGACACAGAAAAATGAGAAAACACTGTGAGCTCTGCACAGTGAGATTTGTAAGCCTGCCAGCAGAATCACAAACTCGCACAGCTCTAATTTGTCTAGGAAAAAGGGGTGTTTAATTGCTGTGCATAATAAACACACAAATGTCAGAGAGCAGTCATGGATAACATGCACAAGTAGATTCCAGCTGTACTGCTAAGGATACATAAAAGTGATTTATTTTGTATCTTGATCCTAAGTCAAATAAATCACATTAAAATAAAATGACCAAATTTCCCTTAAGTGCTCAGCACTCAGCAGCTCTTGCTGGCCTCACTACTGAGCTCTTTTGGAAATGCATTGATTTCATTTAGGCATCTGCAGGGTACAGGGCCACGCAGCATTACCTGAGCTACCGTGGCCTCCGCGAGCAATAGCTTTTTAGCTTGTTCAATTAGCCCATACAGAGCTGAGCACTAATGTAGTTCTGGTGCTTCTAGTGCCTGAACCAGTTTATCGAGAGCTCACTCTGCCCAATCTTAACTCTGCTCCATGTGCAAATCCCCTAAGCATCAGCTGATTGCTTTCAAAAGCCTGTCCAGTTTGTGCTGCCTAATGAGAGCCTCCAGGGGCCAAGCCCTTGGATAAATATCTAGTCAGAAACTCATTTTCGTTCTGCTCCTAACTACAGCCAGTACAGATCACCAGATACCTGACGGTGTAAATGAATGGGCTTTTTATAAAACCATATTTGTATCTCAGGGTTTCTCTCACACACACACTATCTCCCCCCCTCCCTCCCCACCTGAGAGAGCTGGGAAAAGAGAAATGAACTAATCTACTAAAAAGGATTATTGGGGTGGGGGGGTGCCACAACCAATCTGCATCTAGCCTAACATCAATACTCTTCATGCTCACTTCTTCTCAAGCTCATCTTTTATTGATAGCTGGAGAGGAGAGGACATATGAATGCAAATCACTCTCACAGGCAAGAAGTTATCTTTTGCTGAGGTATGACTTAAGGCACAATTGCAACAGTGAATGCTTCAGAGTACTCAGACCAAGTTACAGTCTACTTTTCATACAATTTGGGTTTAAATTGTGTTTGTTTGTAATGATTAAACCTTGCTTTCTGGATATGAAGTTGTCTAAGATTTTATGGAAGCTTTAATTCAGAACTTCTAAGTCTTTCCAAAGTGCTGATATTTCTTCCTTGAGGACAATTTTAATTGAATAATCACTCCATTGTTGCCTTTCTTTTTCTGTCTGACTTGCTTCAAGAAAAAACAAGAAGTATTCCTTTCCGTACTGAGATTACAAATCACTATCAATGGCTTGAGCTGTAGATGGCAAACCACTGCTACAGACCTTTCTTCAAGGCTTTAGATACCTTGGGATTTATCACTCTTCAGAAGTCCTACATTTGTACGTGGCATTCTTGCTACCTGCAACCACTCTTTCTACACTGCAGAGCATTTCTTACATTACGGTCAACACAAAATTCTGTCTGCAATACCCCTAAAAAGCAGTGGGGCTGCCTATAAAGTTGAGTATTTTGTGATTTCCCCCCCTCACACACACTTATTTACAGCATAGGATTTATGTGAGAATTAAACTACTGTTTACTTGACTCAGGAAGAAAGCTGCTGACTTGCAGGGTCTCTTGGAAAAAATATTTATAAATTAGCCAGCTGCTATGTGCTTGAAATCAATAGCAGAGATCAGAACTTGGCTTGCTTTCTTAGTCAAGTGCTCAAGGTCTGCCCTCATCCTCAGTGCTATTTGTGTAAATATGAATAACATGTTTAAGATTTTCCAAGTCCTTCAGAATTTACATCAATCTAACCAAGAATAGCACCAGAAAATCCTGGTACTTTAACTGCTTTTTCATTTTGCAGTTGTAGGGTCCTCAGTTCGAATAAAAACTGTGTATAACATTAAGGGCATTTCTCTCCATGATCACAGTGATGAAAAAAGCTTTAGCTGAACATGAAGAAGATATTGCCATAATAAATAAAGATAATAAATAAATTCGTCCTTTGTTCTAGTGGAAGGTGCACAGTTGGAGAAAGGAGAGGCTTGGGACTTGGTATTATTTAGTGCAGGGGACTGTTCAGCCATCTGTCCATGAAAAGATAGCGTCCTCTCCCATTTGTGCTGGAATAATCTCTTTGCGACATCTTGCTAGATCAAGGTTGGTAATGAAAAACTGACTGAAAGAACTGGATATAAAAGTCATGTTGGAGAAAGTTACTAAGAGAAAACCCTAATAGAGAAGACAGTCACAGGAGAGAATATTATGACACTAAGTATATAGAGACAGGTACAAATGGTGCCTCCCTAATCTCTTGCATACTCAGAAAACATATTTATGTGAGATAGTAGACCTGGAAATTTTTCTTTGAACACCATAGAGAAAGTACTGCATCTCCTACTAGTTCGCCAATAGGGAAAACATTTAAAAACCCTATTTAAATGAAAACATATTTTAGAATTTGGGGAAGTTACCAAAGTACAAATAACAAAACCTAGTAAGAAAAGCTGAGTAAAGCATCTGCCAGAATCACTTGTTAAAAAAAAGTGATACTCATTAGCTGCTGTATCACAAAGCAGAATAAGAGAAGGCATCAGTTTTGAGCTACCTCGAAGCATACTGGGAAAAAGGGGGGAAAAAAAGGGCACACAATGAAATTTAATTCTATCGCTTGAACAAGTTTCCATATTTTTATATATATATATGAAATATTCATTTTATTTTTTTTAACCAGATTTCTTTGAAACTTGGAACCTGCATTTTCTGTGGGAATTGAGAAGAAGTTAAAGCATTAGGGTGAGAGGATTCAGGCATTCAAACTGTGAAGTCTGTTTACCCTTATAATCAATGATTCAGCTACAACCTTGTATCTTCCTGGCACTAATTATATGGCAAATGGATCATTGTTATGGGATTTACATAACTGATCTGTATCTAAGCACTTCCTTTGTCAGAAATGGCAAAACATGCACTTCCATTTTGTAAATTAGTGAGCAATCAACAGGTTTAAAGCTTGTATCCCAGAGTACATATGAATCACATCAGGTTGTGTGGTCAAACACATAAAGGGCTAGAAGTCTTCTAATGACTTTACAAGTCATCTTAAAGCCATTCAATTTAGATAACCTTTTCAGAATAATGGCTTCTAAAGCTGCAATTCAGCACAAATCTGGCAATTTTACTGTACAGCACATCCACATCTTAGAGAAATGATCAAGGAAAGATTAAACCACTTCACAATAGGATAAACTATTGCTTCAACTTGCAGTTTTAAGTGCAGTACTATCAAGATCATCTTGAAGAACCCCGCTTTAATATTTAGATTCTCTGGTACCCAGAATGCTTCTTTAGGTTTATCAGATTTACAATAAGAGGTAGAAGGGAGATTTACTAAGTCAATAGTGCTTGCTAAACTACACTTCTCAGGCTGAGTTACAAGCACATTATGATTTATAAGTTAAACTGGACTGTCAAGATAAATGCATAGATATACAGTGCTATTTGTAAGTAAATGCCTCTTTATGTTTAAACAGGTTCTTATAGACCAAGAGGCTGAATCTCTTTTTCCTAACAACATTATAAATCTAAAAACCAAAGGAATAAAATGAAAAGGAAGTGGGCCCTAGGTCTTTATGAAGGATTGATGACTCAGGCAGTACTAAGTCTACCAGAAATTATTACTTTTCTTTTCTTTAGTTGGCTTTTGTCTAATCATCATGGGGAGCAGCGGGGGAGGAACGGAAGACAGAGAGGAAGGGAATAAAGAAAAAGCAATTTTAGGTTTTTACTCCTTCTTTTAGGAAAAATTGTCTTAGTTACCTGCATATCATGAGATACAGATAGTATTAAGTCAGCAAATTACTTGTTCTGCTGTACTTACCATGATTCACCCTGCCATTTACAGTGAAATGACACCCTATTGTAGTAGCAGAACGACTACACTTGAAGGTTGCAGAAACATTCACCAATTATCACTAGTGAGCAGGGAATATCAGTTGGTAAACTACATAATAACAATCTCCTATCCCAGTCCTAAAAATCTGTCATCCATCTCTGCCTATTAAGTGGAATAGTTCTGCATCAAGACATCGCAGGAATCAGAAGCCCATAAACATGCCGCAGGAATGCAGCAGTGATACAGGGACCTCAAACCCTGCAGTCCCAAGTGCCACTGGGCAGTTCTGCTGCAGGCTGCCCTGCCTCTCGATTATGGGGGGAAATTCTTTTTATTTCTTTCTTAACCTACAAAATTAACGCCTGGAGCAGTTATGTCTGTCATCTACTTGAAAATGCTGTAGCAATTTGAATGGGCAAGCAAAAATAAGCATCTTAGCAGCAATAAAATATACAAAAGGCACTAAAGCTGTTGCTCAGTGCAAAGCAAAACCAGAGTCAGACAGATAGACTCAATTTCACATTCTCTTTTCAAAGATGGCAGGCTCTGCTGTTAAAGCTAATGACTCCTTTGGCATTCAAGAACATATCCACACAGCTTGTTTACAATCTTTGTATAAGATACAAAAAGATATACGTAAGCATTCGTAATGACACACTGTTTTACGCTTGGCAAGTCAATACAGATTCACAGTTTGCAGCGTATAACTCATTAGCTGTAGGCTGGTACAGCACATCCTACATTATGAGGCATTAACAATGCAAGTTATGGAACCTGTGAAATGAAATATTACCTCGTATACCAGTCTGTCTTCCCAGCTCTGGAGCACCGGAATGAGATATTGCCACAGACACAGAGAAAAACTTACTTGGCTGCAATTGCTCAAATGGCAGCTCTTCAGAAATCTTGTAGGGTAAGTTATTTAAGTTAATCAAAGCTAAATGTTTATGGCTTAAAGCCTAAGCAAAAGGATTTTCTCACAAGGAACCCCCCATGCAACAGGTAATACTGAAGTACCCCGGTTTGGTTTGTGAAGGTTCATGTGTGCCAAGTGAACTGCCCGCTGTGCAGCTGCTGAGGTGTGACTACAGCCCAGGAACTGCACCACCAGATGTGAGGAGAGGGGGTGCTGCCCCAGGGCAGACACAGCCGGTCCTCAGCCAGGGTGCCGAGAACCTGTTCATACAATCACAGAATAATTTGGTTTGGAAGGTGCCTTCAAAGCTCACCTACTTCAACCCCCCTGCAAGGAGCAGGGACATCCTCACTAGACCAGGTCACTCAGAACCACATCCAGCCTGGCCTTGAATGTCTCCAGGGATGGTGCATCTACCACCCCTCTGGGCAACCTGTGCCAGTATTTTACCACTCTCACTGTAAAGAATTTTTTTGTCCTGTCCAGTCTGAATCTCCCCTTTTAGTTTAAACCCATTTACACCTCATCCCGTCTCAACAGACCCTGCTGAAAAATCTCTCCCCATCTTTCTTATAGGCCCCTTTTAGGAACTGAAAGGCTGCAATAAGGTTTCCTCAGAGCCTTCTCCAGGCTGAACAACCCCAACCCTCTCAGCCTTTCCTCACAGCATATCATGCCCCTGATCATTTCTCTGTACCCTCTCCAACAGGTCATGTCCTTCCTGTACTGAGGACTCCAGAGCTGGACGCGGGACTGCGGGGAAGGGTCTCACCAGAGCAGAGCAGAGGGGCAGAATCACCTCCCTTGACCTGGTGGCCACACTCCTTTGGATGCAGCCCAAGATACAACTGGCCCTCTGGGCTGCAAGTGCAATTAGTGTTGGTGAAAGGACAAAACCCTGCCCAGGCTTACGAGGTTTTCCACCTTATTTTCTTCCTTCCCCCATCCTGTTGAGGAAGGAGGGAAAGAGAGAGGCTGGGTGGGCATTAGGCAGAAAGCCACAAGTCAACCCACCCCATCACTAATAAGCTGTGCAGTTAAACAGGAATGTTAAATAAAGCGCCTTTGCACTGCACCGTCCAATTGTTGATAAAGGAGCACAGATTACAAAAATGGGAATTCCTGATCTGTATGAAGACGTAAGTAAAAGGTAACATCTAGTGTTTTACCAAGAATACGACAAAAAATAATAGTTGGACTTGATCTTAAAGGTCTTTTCCAACCTAGTTGATTCTATGATTCTATGAAAAAGTGCAAGAGAAATGCTTGACATTTCCAAAATGTGACCTTCCCGACTCTGTAACAGCTCCCAGGAAATGATCAGTCTCAGAGTTCCAGAAGTTACTGCAATTTAATGGAAAGTCAGTGGAAGCTATTGTTAGGCCTTTCAGGAGGAGTAGCAATTGTACATATCACTAACATATGGAATAGGCACAGACAGAAAAAACCATTGTGAGAAATTATTGCTTATTACTTTATTCTAAATTATCATCTTCACAGTAATAATTTTCTGTATACCCTGGAATCCAACAGTAGCATTTTCGCTAGTGTTTATAGAGTTACGGTTTACTGGAGTGGCCTAGCAGAGAAGAAAAAAAAAAGAAAAAAGGAAAAAAAAAAAGAGAGCCATCTCTCAGATTTGCATAGAAAGCAGAGCAGGAGTCCACTTTCTTGTGTTGTTGCTGCCTCAGCCATCAGAACTGTACCATGCACACTTAACATCTTGTAATCAGAAAATCTCGACTGAGGAAACTATCTGCAGAAGCTAGTTTTGAGGTTGGAAATGTTATCACAGGAGGTACATGGAGAGCACCAGCTGTGAACTGGAAAAGTGAGAAACACAAGACTCTGCCCTGAAAATTTCTTTCTTGTGTTTATTAAGACTGCCCTGACCTCAATCTTTAATACAAATACTCTTGGTCCTTAAGCAAATAAAATACCAACATAACTGCATCCTCCAACTTCCACAGGAAGTGAATCTTGACCGTACACAGGACATCATTGACTGTTTACATCCTCGCATGCCTCGTGCTGGGCACGAAGAAGGACTGCACAGAATAAAGGGCCTGAATACTCCCACCACAGCATACAACCTGGTGGGGTGTATGACTGTAACAGGAGCTGCAAAACCCACCATCCACGTCTGCTGCTGGACACATCTGATGTAAGGGATGTATTTCCATAAAACAGCTTGCCATACAGCAGCCTGGCAACTCCTGCCACAGAAGATTTGATGCTTTGTTCAAAAGCTGCCCACCAGTACGCAACAATCTTCCACAAGGCATTTAGAAACTGTGGATGTAGATCATATAAAGAAGCCAACTAACTAGGTAGAGAAGCCTATCTCTAGTTGAGATAAGCAATCCAGGACAAAAAGAAAAGGGTAATCAATTAAATTCATGTTTTCAGTTAAAGAGGTAGTAATTTGAAAAAACTACTGTGAGATCGATGTAAATGGTTGGCTGTAATTGAGAATGGAATTTGACTGTTATATCCAAATGAAAAAGAAGAAATAAAAGAAAAACCGTGAGGGAGCAGTTTGGTGTTGTAGACGAATTGTCACTATTTAGCCTCGAGAGTAGCCAGAGATGGGCTTAAAACCACTACATTTACATGGTTTAGGCTTTGCATGTCCCTTCCCCCTCCACCCCCCAACAGAATGGTAATGCTAAAATATACATACTCCAGACTGTATTGTCTAAAATATTGTCTCTCCTCTAAATGAATGTTTTATCCCAACATTAGCTGAACTGCAGCCCCCAAAGTTGCGTATGTAGGTCTGACTGTCCAATTCTAAGTGCAAACGTGATACA
The DNA here is from genome assembly GCF_004027225.2 of Strigops habroptila. Lineage (NCBI taxonomy): Eukaryota > Metazoa > Chordata > Aves > Psittaciformes > Psittacidae > Strigops > Strigops habroptila. Next base: position 73,457,999 of record NC_046358.1, read on the forward strand.
AATTTTCCGACTTGTGGTGGAACAGAATGGCCATATGCAGTAGTTCTGCAATACAGTTTGTGCCTATGAGAAGACAAATCTTTCACTTTTAGTATCTCTTTCTGCCCCATCAATTAAATATGTGATCTCCTATTAAGAAAGAAAAGATTAATTCCTTACTGGAAGAAGTGCACAGATTACATTGAGTGGTGATTTTTATTCAATTGCATGGACTGTATGGACATCCCAAAAGACAAAGTTTGCATCCAGTACCCGTAAGAACAGATTTGTTTTAATTTGTCATTTTGGACAATTCATCAGGAAATGGAGCTTTTTTCCCTACTGTTTTTGTTTCACTTTATGCACTCGTTACAACCACCAATGAATATAAAACATTTCTGCATCCCCCCCAGTCTAATTGCATTTAGATTTCAGTCTGTTTTAATCAAGGCATTTTCACCTAGTACATAATTCCCTCAGTAACAGTTCTAGTTAGAAAGAGAGGAGATGAGTGGTCCCTTCATACAAGGCTACCTTCATAATGATCTGTGGAGATGTCGCTTTTCATCTACTGCCCTTTGATAAGAGAGCAGAGATTTCCTACTCAGTTGATTAAAACTGAGTGACTGCATAATCTTATAATAATCTCATCTATTACTCAAACAAAATGGTTACCTACTGCATCATAGTGGCTAATAAGAAAAAAGGGCTCCTTTCTGTGTCAAGGCTTTGTAAATTGCCTGCTTTACCATATTTAGTTCATGGTTAAGTTACACAGGAAGATGTCTCTGCCTTCCTGTTTTTCCCTGTGGTAACACAACCACCAATTGGAAACATTTTATGCTGTCTACAGCTGGCGGCACAATTTGATAAAGATAAAAGATGGCTTAAGATCACTATAATACTTCACGATAGCCATGGGCAGCCTCTCATACTGCATTGTTTTCAGAAGCCTACATTTAAAAAAAAAATAAAAAATAAAAAAAAAAAAAAAGAAATCTAAAAAGCACCACTAGCATTTTCTAAAGAGACCATATCATCATTTTCTTGTGATCAAGTTCTCCCATAGAGGTCACTGGAAAATTGTACAGTGCACAAAACAAGACAAAAACAGCTAAGTCATGGGGATTCAACCACTGCACAGCATTACAATCCTCCTCCATGACAAGGATGGTATCTGGATCTCCTGTCAGTATCTGGGCCATGTTGGCCTGTTTAGATGGTCCTGTTTATAAACTGAATATACATTTTGTTTTGCTGAGAAACTCCTTCCATTTCCAGACAGAAAGACAGGAGAGATACCACACATTTCCTTTCCTTTTTCCTCCTTTCCTCTTTCATCCAGATTAATGAAATCTACCTTTCAGCATTCCTGCCCTAAATCTCTCACCAGCAGTCCTTGCCTATTTCTGTAACATGCTGTACCCTATGTATAATAGCTAAGGTAAGAAGCTGCCAGCTTCTGAGGAAACTCAGAACCAAGCTGCCAGGATCATATCCACAAAGACCTGATCTGTTCATCTGCAGTCTGTTACGAAGTTCATCCTGGGATGGACTCTCTCCCCCTGAAGTTTATCTCTACTTATGGCTGGAGCTAGTAGAAAATTTACCTGCTGACAAGACAGAATTGCTGTCTTTCCCTCTGCAAAACGTTTTAATTAAGTATTATCATACCTACTGTCCCATATCAAATGAGACATCACTTATATGCAAGCATTTCTGCTGGGAATTGAAAATTGAAATTGTTTTGAAATTTACTTTGTGTTGCAAGGTATTAACAACATCATGTTTGTAGCACAGAAGCTTTAAAAAAACTGAGATCCTTGGTAAGCAGCCTGGAATGAGATAAAAATTATCCATTTGTTACTTGGGAGGATTAGGTTTTTTGCTTAGATCAACCACCACAAAACACAAACAAGGACTTCCTTCATTGCATTCCCTCACTTGTCACCCAATTTTGAAACACCCAAAAAAGTAGAGATTTGCAGATTTGCTATATAAAATGTGCAATTCCATTTCACTAACAATGTTCACCTAAAAGTACTGATGTATTATTGGCATATGGGTGGCCATGCAAAAGGTACTCTTGTGTATCAACTTATATGGGGGGGTTTATTTCCTAAATGCACCCAAGATTACTCATGTTTAACATGTTGATGGCTTTTATGAAGCTTTGAAGGTGAAAATTAATCATGTCATAGTGTTATTATTCATGCTGTATGCACAGTTTCTAGCAATATAAAAAGTGTAGTTTCAAGCCAGAGTCTCTGTAAGACTCCCAGAAAACAGCACAGCCCTCAGTTTCCATTTTCTGTCACCTTAAGATATCATAATAGCTGAAGAAGGAGAAAGTGTCGCCTGGTCCCATTCAGCTCAATTTTCCCCCTTATGTTCTGCAGGCAGCTAGATAGGACTTTAGTGATAGCAAATGACTTGTAGTCATAGAGCTCTCTATACAGAGCCCAAAATATTTCTATACTGCCCTTCATATATTATTGGAGTTGTATGCATAGCAAAAAGTCTTTCGTTGAAGTCCACAGCCAAAAAGTGATGCTATTCAAAAGAGCATGATTTCAGCTGTACATATCTGGCTGTTACACTGCAATTCAGACATGTACATTTCTGATTCTTACTGCAGAATTATCTAACACTGGTGCTGAAATGGCAGTTTTACTTTCTGTTAAACTATGGGCCACCTCAAAAAAGAAAAAATATATAATTCCTGATTAAGTTGAAACTGCTAAAGAGTTTTTAACTGCCCAGTTAATAGAAGCAGAAATAAATCTGTAAAGGAATGACTATAAAACTTCAGTGTGCATCTAATAGGAGGCTGCTTACCTCGTTAATCTATGGTCCCTTCCTACAGTGGCCTAAGGTGCCTTTCCAAAGGGTAGAAGAATGATATTCCAAAACAAAGGGTTGTGGGGTTCTTTTTTTTTTTTTTCTTTTTACTAAAATTAATATTTTCACTACCAGGCTTTTTGCTGCCAATTCAAGTATTCTCTTTATCTCTTGATTTAAAATAAAACAGTAAGTTGGTATCTTGAGGTAATGTAAGCAATTCCATGCATTATCTAGTAGCAATTTCCAAAAGCTGGATTGGTTCACAGCAGGAATGCCTGAGATGCACCTGGAAAGGCTAGATCTAATGCAGATGAAACTGCAGGATGACTGAGCTGTCCAGACTGCAGAGGTTCTTTACAAGGTAGGCAGCTAAGCGACCCTTAAGGAAGCACTTAATGGCACAGCCTGAACTGTCCTCAGGCCAGATTTGAAAAAGAGACAGAAAACCATGGGGGTTTTTTCCAATCCCATACCTGAATCTTCTCATTAGACATGGAATTGGAACCATTTTCTCTCTCCATATTTTCTAGAGCAGTTTAAAAACATGAGAGTTTGGGGTTTTTTATGCTTTACATTTTAAATGACAAATTATGTCAAAACTTTTTTTTTTTTTTTTTTGGGTAGCTACTATTCCAGTCTGAGACTTGCTGATCTAGTAAACTGATTATTTTCTGGCTGCTCTGTTGACAGTTATGCAAGTAACGCCAAAACTTGCCAAGTTTCAGAGTTATCTTTTTGTATGCATGAGGTCCAGAAATATCATTTAAACACTGAGGCTCCAAAACAACGGTATTTGTTTATTCTACAGATATTCGAAGAGAACACTCATATTGTCAACCACTCAAAGTTGCAATGAAACTTCAACTGTTCTTGCATTCAAATGCCCATCTGAGTGTAACATCACTGTCATTTGCATGGAGGTGATCACAAACTTGGAAATATTTTCATGTTATCAGCTTCATTAAACTGATACTGATAGAAACTGTTTACAGGTTTAAAACATTCCACAAGTGAAAACTGGTAAGTCAACCATCCCTTTCTACTGTGCCAGTGAAAACATTTTATTTTTTTTTTAAGTTCTGAAGAACTAGTTAAATAATTTAATCTCATATAGTTACTGACATTATCCTTTAATAAAATGAATCATTTCACCTCAAGCAATGCTGATATTGAAGAAATATCATTAACTAAAGAAAAATTACACTCGGTATCTGGAGTCCAACTCTAGTGATAAGAGAAGAAAACATTTAAAACATTGACTTAGAAGGACAAAACGCTTAAAAAATCTGACTGATGGTAACCAGAGGGCTGTGCCGTGCTCCCTTCTGCTGACATTCTGCAGGCAGCAAAACTAGCTCACATCCAAAGCTCTGTTATCAAATGGGCAGTGCTACCACACCTTGTCTTCTACTACCTGAAAATCCACGCATACAGTTACAAACAAAGAGGCCACCTGAAATTCCACATGTAGGGAAGCGGGAGGAAATCATACTGCTGTATTTCATCTTGCACATTATTTTGCCTAATTTGTTTAATCTCGATCTGAATAATAGTTTCACAACTCAATCACAACTGAGATAAATTTAAAGTGGAAGTATCACTCTGTGTATCAAAACACATTGCCTACCTTATCTTTCAAGCCAACTGTTTAAAACAAAGACTATCACCCCTTTGGGGGCAGGGGGGAATAAATAATTAAAAACAAAATCACAGATAAAATCCAAACCAAACCAAAAACACCAACCCCCAAAAAACTTATTCCCATTTGCTCAGGTACCATACAAACAATGATGTAACGCTGCTATTGCACAGTGCTCTCATAATATCTAAGCCAATATACCGAAGGTTTTTTTAAGGCCTCTGTGGTAAAACCACAAGGATATCCTTCACAGAGAAGAGATTCAAAAGAAATCTGTTCAATAGATGCCTCAGAGTTTACTTCTGTTTTCTTATGCACCTCTTTGCAGAAGGGAATCAGCAGGGAACACACATCACCTTAATTAGTTCTGTTCCTAAATCTACAAAGGTGACTGGAATATTTTTCAAAGACAGCAGCTTTAAGTACAGAAAGGTAGTGCATAGCTGAAAAAAAAAAAAAAAAAAAGGAAAAAAATCGTGAGGGATTCTGACAGACATGTATGTATTTCAAATAATTATGGAGACTCTAAATGATAGCTTGAAGTAGCGTTCACTCAACTCGTTACCAGAACTACTGCATAGATATGTTTGACCATATAACTGATTAGAGAATTGCGTTAGAAAACTGAATGCAAAAAGAGGCCAGGGTATTTACTCTGACTGTTGCACAGGAGCGTTTTCATGATGATATTATGACTTCATTGACAGATCTGTAATTACCTTCTGAAAGGTGTCAGGAAATTAATGAATCAAAGGGAAGAGACATTGCTGAAAGCATCTTGGAAAACACAGCTACGACTCCAGTAACTAGGTCAAGCGAGCTATATGGGTTGTACTCTCCACAGTATTAAACACTTGAGGACTAATACTGAAAAACTTCAGCTAATTAACATTTTCCTAAACTGATGGAACTGATCAAACTTTAATATTAGAGGAAAATAGGTCTCTCTAACGTTAAAGACAAACAAAAACCTCCACTCAACCCAATAGTAGCAAAATCAGAAGTAATTCCTTTGTGAAGTGTCAGTTGATATTCCCTTAGATAAATAATCTCTCTCCAAATTAGAAAATACGGAAGCGCACTCCTTTGCCCCAATAACAGCCTCTTTCTTCCTATTGGGAGCCATGATGGACAATGAGCTCAAGAAAAATCTTCCAACTTAGAATATAGGTGCTGCAACATGCTACCCTATTTTCCCCTCCCTTTGCCCTCAAATCCTGGTAGAACAATTGAAATTAAAAAGAAAGCTCTCAGTCTTCTATAAAGCATGTCAGTCATAGGTCCAACAGGTAGCAGTGGCAAACAAAGACCAATGCACTTAACTAAAATGAAAATGTTTTGTTTGCTACATAACCAATCATTACATTATAAACATGATTTTTGTTAAATATAGCTGTGTTCACACACACATGCAAACCCCAAAACACCCACCTCTAGTTTGACACAGAATAATGGAAAAATGGCTTTCATTATTCATTGATGGAAGTTCTGTGGTTTTTCAGGATCTAGTTTTGCTGAAAATCTCTCTCCCATCTTCTCTCAAAGGGGTTTCCCACTAAGAGGTCCGCTGACATGCAATCTGCATGAAACTGCCTGTAAATGCATTACTGAGACAAAATTTCAAGTGATGGGTTACATATTAATTTGCACTCTTCTATGGTAATTTTATATTAATTAAATGCATCATATTAATTAAGTAAAAATTAAATTATCTCTTGGAAGGAAAAGTTAAAGTCAATTACTTTGTGGCATGTTTCATAAAATACATCAAGGAACTCTGGACTGAACTTTACCCATATTACATCACATTATAGTATTAGTAAAGATGAAGACAAATCTGGTAAGAAGTAGAATTTTTTAATCATAGAAGGCATGATAAAGTTAATGTGACAGAAAGATTTCGAACTTAATTCATGGTTGACACAAACATGGTTATCTGATCATTAAAATACCAGTACAAAACTTGTTAAATTAAGTTGGCTTAGATAAAGGGTCAGGAATATTAAATCCAAAGACTCACTGCATTCTTACAAGACCCCATAGCTGCCTTCCAGGATTTGAAGGATGCCAGAGAGGGACTCTTCATCAGGGACTGTAGTGATAGGACAAGGGGTAATGGGTTCAGACTTAAACAGGAGAGATTTAGGTTAGATATAAGGAAAAAATTCTTTACTGTGAAGGTGGTGAGGCACTGGAACAGGCTGCCCAAGGAAGCTGTGAATGCTCCATCTCTGGCAGTGTTCCAGGCCAAGCTGGACAGAGCCTTGAGCAACCTGGTCTAGTGGAAGGTGTCCCTGCCCGTGGCAGGAGGGTTGGAACTAGATGATCTTAAGGTCCTTTCCAGCCTTTCTAGCCCATAACCACTCTATGATTCTAAGACAGTTCATATAGTAAGTCCAGTTGTTTTCTACCTGTTACTATAAAACACTAATATACTGGAATTTTCAGTTACACCCAAAGGTAAGGCTCTTCAAGTATTTGCATTCCCACAAAACTAAGAAATATCCATTATGGATAATTCCATGAAAGCCAAGTAAAGAGGAAGAGAAGTTACCAGAAAGAGAAAAAAAAAAAAAAAACCCAACCAAAACCAATATCTGACGCAAGGCATGAGAGAGTATCTGATGAAGAGAACAGAGAAGAAAAATAAGTGGCAAGTATTTAAAAGGAGACTCAAGCAGGCAAGAACTAGAGAATTCTGTTCACTATTGGCATGTAGCCCTGCATATTAGCAAGTCTTTTTTTCTGTTCCAGGACTGAATAGGGAGTTCCACTGACAGCCACTGTAACATACACTCTCTGGTCTCAATGTTCATTGTTCAGCACATATAACCTTTGCTCATTGCTACCTCTTGTCTGATGTTGGTATCACTACACTTTCAGCTCATTTAACCTAAATAAATATTGTTCTAAAAAGAAAATGTCATAATGCAGTAATCTCATTTCAAGCGTGATTTTTTGATTCAGGAGTTTCAGGATTCTTGTGCCTCAAATTTCTGAATTTCTTATGGGTTTAAGGCTCAAATTTCAACTTTTTCCTGGAGTTGACATCATGACATTCCCAGTGGATACCTTGAAATTTCTTTGACAGACTAGAAATAATTTCGTAGATCCACTTCTGTCTTTGCAGTGGAGTATATCAGGAGCAATTCTGCTGAAGTGAATGAAGCCATAGTGGCAAACTTCAAAGGAAATCAGGGAGGATGGCAGACTGGATATTTAACTGACTTCACCTTCAGAACAAACAATGGAATCCAGCCTGAACCAAGAGCATTTTCCAATGCAATGGTAAAGATTCATTATAAGAGGTTAGGACACAAACATTTTGGAGAGTATTCAACATATGTGTACTGTCTCATTTATTGCTTAATCTTTAAATTACCGAGTTCTGCAAGTTATTTAAATCAATAAAATAGTAACTCGCACAAAACTGAAACCCACAGTATTAAGGTGACCAACTTATTTCAACAAGATCTAAAATACATTAGGACTTGCCAAAGACCATAATGAAACACATGATGGAAAAGGACAGGGCACAGGACCGATCTAGCATCTTACCCATTTTTCATCTATACCTCACTACAGTGGTGATGAACAAACAGCATCACCATCAAGTCATGAGAGCCATTATTAAACTGAACTTATTAAATGTTAAATTCTGGATTCTCTTTGGCCAATGGCACAGAAAAAGAGCTGACCCTCCCAGCATAGTGCACTTAAGGGCCAGGTATGAATACAAGAATTATTCATACCCAGTGCATCAGAGGAAGAAGAGGCAAAGCAGGACCTAGCTCCCTGTCACAGCTCAAACCCCTGACCCATTCTGCTGGCTAGATGGACAGTTTGTTTAAATGTAGATTAGTTATATTACAATTTTTATTCGTCTTCTAGTAAATGCATATGCATTTGCCCTGTGTGACCAGAGGAAGATGAGACTATCCTATTGCAAACTAATCTGGTGCTGCATACACACTTCTGCAGAGGAAAATAAATCACTGAAGTGTGACTTCTATGTAATACAAATGTGCTGCTCCCCTTAAAGAACAGAAGTACAAACACTTCATACTCTGGCTGATCAAATGATATCCTTGAAAAAGAAAAGTGCAGCAGAGGATATCCAACATAACCAAGTATACTGAATGTTAAGTGCTGTTCCATATAAATACAGGTAAAACAACAGTTGCTTGGCAGCAAAAACTTCATTTTAAAAAGGAAACCAAGCTATCTGCTGCAATTTTTAAGAATATATTATCTCACCTTTTATGACACAGGATTTCTCAGAAGCTCAGACATTAGTGTCACTGATATATTTCCTGAGCATTACAGATACATTTTCTATTTTGCCAGCGTAAAACTGATTACAAATGATGGGCTTCTGACATCTATATATCTGTTAAAAAGAGGCAGCCCATCATACATGCATTGCAAATGTTGCTATTATAATTCCTTACACATTAATACAGACAGGGATACACATAAAGTTAACAATAATAAAAGTGTGTGTGTGTGTATATATATATGTAAAATCCAAATGAATACAGTGAACATTACTGGCAAATCACGTTGCTCCTAGAATGCCAAAAGGCTTCTAATCAATATTCATAAAAATGCTTCCTTTTTCTCTTTAAAATACACCTTTTAGAATCACAGAATGGTTAGGGTTGGAAAGTTTCTCATCCAGCCACAGACACTACAAATCAATTCAGTCTTCCACCAGTTAGACAAATGGCAAACTTGAATTACTTCGTTCTTCATCTTCCCACCTTCCCACTCATCTACTTCATTTTGGTTTTCCTTTGTGTGTTACAAAAAAACAAGCAACCAAAAAAAAAAACAAAAAACCAACCCCAAAACCCCCTACAACCCATTTCTACTGAGCTTTCATCCAAACTGAAGATAAGCATTTTTGGGGGCTGACTCTTTACTTAAGCTAGTGATAAGCTGAAAAATGCAACTGGAATGCAATCAGGCCTGGAAACAATAGATGATGACCAGAGGATTAAGAAACTAAACTCTCCCAGCTTATCCAGAAGACAGTTGAGGGTTGAGCTGATCACAGTTTGCAGTTTTAGGTGGAAGATCTTTATATTAGCAGCTCTTACTCTAGCACAGAGGGCACAATGAGGTAAACTGATCACAAGTTAAAATGGGACAAACTCAGAAGAGCAAAAGGACATGTATTTTTAACCTCCCAAGCAACCAGCAATGAGCACAGACTATTTAGGTACATGGAAGTTTTCCTATCATTTGATGTTCTAAAATCAGCTCTCAATATCTTTCTAGAAAATACACCATGACTTCATGCAAAGCTACAGACTTGCCCCGGCAATAACTGGCTTGGCTTCTGTGACCAAGCCACAGCACAACTCCAACTAAAGATTCACAATGGTTCACGCTGGTGTTAAATTCATTATTCTAAGAGTTCACATGAGTATGTGGAAGCTTAATTAAACAGCATCTAGAAGGCTCCAAGACCCTATGAAGGCAAAATTGGTTTTATTTTATCCTAAGCCTATTTTTTACATTTTATCATACTGAACATCAGACTCAAGTTTCCAGTATGGTAAGTTCTGAGCAATGGTCATCAGAAAGCTCATTGCAGAAATGATGCTAACTTTCCACTATCATAAGAATCTAAATGATAATGTTATTTAAATGAGAAGCAAGCTTCAAATCACGAAATATTAAAGTGGAACTAGACTTAAAAGAAATATGGGGGGGGGTGGGGGAAGTTTTGTAATCTGGAAATATTTTTGTATTTCCTGAATTCTGAAAGGTGCATAACTTAAAATAGACTCAATGGCTAAAAGGTTGAGGTATTTAGGATCAGCTGTAAGCATAGAAAGAAACAACTTTGAAATTGTCAGCTTGAGGTCAAAGCAGTTTGGTTAAAGAGTACAATTATTATTTCCTCTTATCCTGCAAACAACAGAATTTATCAGAGCACTTTGTCATCAACACATGTACTGGGAACAATAGGAAATGTATCTATCTATCCATCACTGATAAACAGATGTAGTGGAGATACATTTTGTCTTGCTCATAATTACAATGCCCAGAACATCCTCCCTACTCACACATGCCATTATTCCATTTGCCTCACTGAATTCTGTGCTTTGCTTGAAAATTAAATAAGGTCTTGAATTTGAAACCAGGACAATATTGAATCCCAAATCTATCAAAAAGTGCTGTCTCCTTAACTGAGCAAAAATTTCCATTTTCCCCCTCAAACTATTAATATTAAGATACAACCACAGTGGGGGAAAAAAATAAAAAAAGCAGAGCTGAGCTTTAGAATATATCTCTTCACTGAATAAGTGACAAAAAGTTAAAAGCAGTAATTTAGGAAACTTAAATGTGACAGTGTGTGATAGATGTGAGTTGGCAAGGCAAGAAAATGAGAAACATTAAAATCATATATTAGAATAGATCAAGCTCTACATACCAGTTTATGTCAGCAAATTTCTTTTGATATGTCAAGTCCCTATAGGGCTAGAATTCAAATATACTTTGAAGATGTATTTTAAAAAGAATATCTTTATGTTTAGAAACTTAATAAGGTCATGTGTGTACAAAAACCAAAGAAAAATAACATTAAATGCAATATTGCTAAGTTCACTGCAAGGTTTCTCACTGTGCAGCCTTTCTAATGTTTTTCATGTTCTTCAGAATGTTGCAGATTCTTCTACTGATACAGTCTTCTGCTTTCCCAGGTCCTAAGCAGAATGACGTAAAAGGACATATGGGATTTTATCCCCAGCCATTGCCTACCAAAAATTATACCAAGTCAGTGAATTTCAGCTTAGTCAAAGGACATCAGGCAAATTGAATTCAGGCATCCCACAAGATGCTGTCACAGGATTTGTCACTACTATCAGGGGAACAAAAGCCATGTTCTAGTCAACACTGAGCCACACATTTTCAGGGAAACTGAATCCCTCTCTCTAGGTAGAATCCATAATATCACTGAACAGAAGGTCACGCGGTGATAAATAAATAGATTTGTACATTGAATCCTTGCCACCACTCCATTTTAAATACCACAGTGTGGACTAGCAATTACATGTAATAGCAATAATTCTGCATCTGAGATGCTGTCATTAAAATCAGAAAAAGGACTGTTTGCATATTTTCATACACCAACATCACTATGGGGTTTGCCATCTTGGCACTAGTCATGCAGACAAAATGAGTGATGTCTTGTGATCAGGAACTTGGTTGTCCTGAGTTTAAAAAAGAAAAGAAGGGTGAAGTGCTGCCGGTCATGCCCAGCCCAGCTTCTCCACCACCATCAGAGTAGAGGCACAATACTACTGTGGTCAGTCAGAAAGAGATTCCTCTACCAGTAAGGAGAGTCTCCAGAATTTGAGACCGCTCAGCACAAATACTATTTACACTATCTCTGGTGCCTACCATTACTATTTTAAAGTACGTCCAAGAAGTGTGGCAAGATGTGGACAAACAGGGAACTAAGAGGCATTGAGGTGAGATGATGATTCCCCTAACACATCACAGGAGGTTGGCAGCTGGATCAGAACTCATTTATGAACCCTAATGAAGTGCTGTGCTTTGGATCATCCTGGGGGCTATCTGGTATCCCAGGAAACAGCAAGACACTGGGAGAAATCTTCATCCAGCCCTAGTGTGGTGCATGTTAGATAGGAGGGGTGCAAGCGCTCCCAAATGGAGGGCTGTGCCTCTGCGCCACACAATGGCACTGGCAGTACTTTTAACACAATGGTTCAGTCGTTTGCATCTTTTAACTGTGGAACACAATCAGGTGTGACTGTTGTGAATGTCTGCATTCACAGAAAAATCATCAGATTCTCACTCTTCTTTTTCCCTTTAAATGAACAGTTTAATACGTGTGTTTGCACTATGCATCCTGGAGGATAAATAAACCACCTGCTGGTACACGAGCAGGTTTGTAGTGTACACGTACATGCAGAAAATAAGTGATCATGTGAAATGGCTATCTTCTTCCTAACTGCAAATGGATCTACATAAAGCCATTTGAAAGACTGATGTTTGACAGTGTTAGAGAAAGGCACAAATGCTTAAATGATTCTGAATCAAAGGTGAGCCAAAGGTAAATAGCATCTAGAATGACAGGGTGGACCATATACTCCCTCAGCAGCCACCCAGACGCAGCTGCATCTCCAAAACCATCAACACAAGTGCCTGCGGACTCTGCCAGGAAGCCAGATGCCATTTTCTGGAAAACTGTGTTTTGCAGCTTGGCATCTGGTAATTGTGATGACCAGCCAGTAACTATGAAGGGAGGGAAATATATTTTCTTCATAAACAGTACTTCAGTGAATAACAAGCAACTGATCCCCCCCCTTTAAAAATGCCACTCTAAAGACAGAAGCATAAAAAGGCAGGAGCAAAAAAGGAAAAAACAGCCCACAGAGCCCTTATTAACACACACACACAAAGAAATATTTCTCTGCACTAAGAACATGATAAACACAAGCTTTCATTTATGAGCTCTCATAAATGATACATTTTTAGGAGGGTTTTACTCAAGCATCTGTAGAATTTGTTCAGTTCTTTGTTTTCATCCAAATAGCTTACTGGCAATAGGAGGGAAGAGACAGTTCTGCTTACCACTTTCATGGACCATCACCTCCCCCTGCCAACCCCTCCCCAGCTTTGAGCTAAAAATGTTGCATTCAGGAGACCACTAGGAAGCCTTCCAAACTCCACAGTTGGATAATAACCAGCCCTCTCTCATCTGCTGCATGTTGAACTCGTACACAGTTCAGGAGACCACAATTTTTCTGTGGTGTAGCAGGAAATCAGACAACCCTATGCAAAATGCAAAAGGGGGGATTTTCTCCTGCAAGAATTTCACTGACCGAAAGATTAGTCTGTTTTCAAGTCTGAAATCAAACCTACAGTTACTGATAATCCTGTGCTTCAAGTGAAGTTTTCCTCAGTGTGCTCTACCACCACAGGCTCACAACAAGCCTTCATCCATCACAGAAAATTATAAAAATTAGGTGATTGTCAAATTTTTTTTTTACCAACTCCATTAACAGTGAACCTCAGATTTTCTTACAATAAATTTCAACTGCAATCACAATATTCAAACTTAGTGAAAAAATAGATCTCACTACACTCTCTCTGGGAACACACTCCCCTCCTAAGGGGTAAAAACCTCAAACAATTACCTGTTATTTTCTCGTGTTCTCATTGCTTCTCATCAATAATATTTTTTTATCTCCAGCGCTGGCCTAGGTAGTAGAAAAGCAACCTAAGCCAGCTCCACTTCTGATACATACTGCTTCTCAGGTCATCCTCATTTAATAAAGCATCTTCATGGCAGAGGAATTCAGGATCAAGCCTCTTCCCATCTGGGTAGGAAGGACATTGGTTTCTACACAAACTCCTGAGTCCTGGAAAGCAAATGGCTGCACCACCCCACTTGCCTTCATGTATCACAAAATTTCTCTATATTAGAATGTAAATAATCTTTTCTTTCATACATGACATTTCAAACCTACATTCGAAGCCTTATAAAAAGTCTTGTTGATCTTTTCAGGCTTTAAATCAAGAAAGGACATTTCCAATTATAAATATGTCTGTCTGAAATCTTTTAAATAAAAGCACAGATCAGTAAGACTAGCCCTTCATAAATTTATTAAAACAGAATTTGAGCCGTGTTGTTCTTAATGTGAAAAAATGCGTGCAAATTCTTTTCTGATCTTTCTACATTTTCTGCATAGAGTAGCTTGCTGTACTCCTATTCCGAAATATTTTACCCTAGTAACAAACAGGTAAGATTTAAAAGACACACATATCCCATAAAGTGGAACTGTAGCTCATGTCATTTCTCATATAGCCAGAGCCAAATTGCACCCTGTGAAACAGTCAAACCTATCAAAACTTATTTGATTGGGAAACAAGTGTACTTCTATACCTAGGGTTTCACAAAATGTTCAAAACCAACAACTAGCACCACATTAGAAGCTTTTCTAATCACACGCATACAGAGACTACTGAACCAAAACCCACCAAACATTTATGTAACCAGCACCCAGATATGCACAGGTTTTAAAATATGAAGCCTAACACAGAAGTCCAAGTTTAATTCAAAGCTCTCTCATTACTCAGTTATTAATAAAGTTGAATTTAAGCATTCATCTCACTCCAAACATAGACGTTCTAGTTCTGTCATTTGTAATGAAGTCGCCTAACAAGGGATAAAAGATTATTGGCAGGAAAAGACAACTGCAGTACATTAAAAGCAGATTAAGGTTGTAAGAAAAAACAGTGGCAGGAAGGAAATTCACAGTTAAGGGGAAAAGGCTCCATATGTCTTCCAACACTGAGATGCAATTGGGGGCACTGAGGAAGTCGTTAAGGAGGTACCCCATTGTGCTGGAATTACAAGACATATGGCATGTTTTCCTTAAACTGTGGATTTTCTTTATCGTCTACTATCACACAATTCTAATGTTTTCCAAAATCAATTTTTAAAAAGGGGAAAACAATAACCCACAGTTACATTAGAAGTAGTTAGCTTGTGCACGAAGTACTGTATTGCCCGACTGTCTCCTTCAGATGGACCAAGCATATGAAAACTCCATAATACTCATGGATCACGTACAGTAGTAGAGTTCAAGCCCCACTGCCAAAAACCAAAATGAAACAGCAGTAACTCGTAAATTTACTCTATTCCATGATTCACACCAATTTTAGGAATAACTGCCAAGTTTTAAGTAGGCTATGGAGGTAAAAATCCTCGCTGGTGGTGAAGCTATCATCACCAATCTGTTGTACAATAGTAGTTGGTGACTTGAAAGGAAACCATAGTTTACAGTAGCATTTGTACTGATCACCTAAAACCCTGATAACTGTACAGGAAAGCCTGGAGACATCCAGTGCCCTCAAATGGTAATATAACCACACCTAAAAAAAAAAAAAAGTTTTCTGTGTCCTGGAGAGCCATGTTTATTAAATAAATGTCTAGTCTTTCAGACTGCATTGGAAGGATCTCCCAACTCAAGCCACACTAAGCATAACCAACTCAATTTTGCACTACAGCACCAAGCCTCTAAGGGGATACCTCTCACTGAGGAAACGTGCAATAGTAAAACAAATGTTCAGCCACAATCCGATTATACCTCTGAATTCAGTGTTTCACATGATGCATATACTATCAATCATAAGATAACACTGTGTCAATACCTGGGATGAGCGTGCTCTCCTGGCCCACCCATAGCAAATGGCCTGGTTAGAAACAATAAAATAAGAATGTGAGAATAAAATATGATAGGAATAATCCCTAGGTTTGTAGATCTAATGCACAAAACTGTTCTGAAAACAGTAAGTAATAGCTTCTCTGCACAATACAAGATTTGGTTCATAATTAAGATTATTTGAAGCTCAACACTGAAGCTGGGGAAAGCTAGCATTCTTCCAGGCTTCTATGACTAGAACAACAAATTCAGTGACTCACTTTTCTAATCATGAAGGGGAAGTATGGCCCAAAGGCTCACCTGTTTCTGCCACAGGTCTCATAGAACAGGCTTTGGAAGCTAGTCCATGGACATAAATGTAAATGAATGAGAACCCACTGACTTCAGTGGGCTTTCATTCGGGCCACCAGTGAATACAGCTAACTGCACCTCACTGACAGGTTAGCAAGTATTGTATTTGATGAGAATGCACTTGACAAATGCTACGGGGTTATGCACTCTGCTATACACAATCGATAACATACCTTTCTTTTACTGCAACGGCCAACTTCAGTAACTGATTCTGTATGAAGTTAAAGATCATAGTCCTGTTTACTTCGGAGATTAATTTATGACTGCATCCAGAACAACCGTCAGTCAATAAATACTTCATACTCTCATATTTTTTATAGAATGAATCTCTTTTAAAGCATTTATTATTTTCTACTGATTTTGGCAAAATCTAATTTTATATATTCCACTAATACTGCATTAATAATCTTTTAGTACTATTTAATTTTTAAGCAAATTAACATAATGAACTACACTTGAAAACTGCTCACAATTTCATTAAGATATTTATTTCAATTTGGTAAAATGAATCCATAATAAGTCTACGGAAAAAAAAAAAATCTATTAGCAAAGCCGTTGTATTTCCTGGCATGTTTTCATTACTGCTAATAATCTTACTGAAGGCATTGGTTCAACCTAAGAAGAACTATGAGTCACTCTGTAAGGATCCTGGCTGAGTATGAAACCAGTATCGCAGACTGTAAAACAGGCACACTATGATCTGTAGCACAAGGGCCTTCAAATATGCGTGAGGCCTCCCACACAGCACGTCAAACCTTCCCAAGACAATCTCACCACCAGCATAACTTTTAGCTCTTCAACAGAGAGGCTGAAATGCTGATTAAACTATTTTTTTTCCTGTATGGCTAACGCCAAGTTGGATCCTACACAGGTATTGCTGATACAAGCAGGATTATCACGTTTTAACAGAATTTGACCTAACTTTCTTCCATGCCTTCAAAAGAAGCCTGTCTCTGTGTGCAAGTATCAGCTCTTTGAGGTGTGTACTGAGGGGGGAGCTGGGGTACTGTCAGAGTCCAATGCTCTCTAACCAGGTTCTTTCAAGATATTCCATATCTGGAAGGTATGACATTTAATATGAAGTTTACTTATTTGAAGATACTTGATGTTACACAGGACTTGTGATTTAGCACAATACAAATCTTAGTCACACTTAGAAAAATGCAGCAACAGCTCAAGCACAACATGATTGTGATCCCCATTACCAGTCTCTAAAACATGCTCACCATCACGATGCAGCCTCAGTTGATAGGAAAGAACACGTGGGTTGAAGCCGGTTCAAAATTCTCCAAGATTCTTTAGCCAGTTGCTGAGTTTTTACACTCCATGTTAGGCTGAACTACTGATTCACTCTGCCCATGCTGCTCCACCTAACTCAGGGAACACATTTACACAACCTACTTCCACTCAACTGTTGAAAGCTGTTTATATAGAGCAAAAGCCACCTTTTGTCAGCTTCTCTGCATCAGCTGTGGTCAGTCACACCTTGCATTATTTCTCTGAACCTCATGGGCATATCACCCTTGCCCATCCCCACTGAGCCTTCTTCCCCTGTAGGGGTCATTCAGTGTTTGGTCAGTCACAGGCATTAAATACACATCACTTAAGCTCCTATTCAGGCTAGAACCCATAGATCTAAACCTTTCTAGCACTGCATGTAGGCACATGCACCCCCCTTAATTTAGAAATGTCAAGTGCATTATGCACTTTTTCATGGTTTTGCTGAGGACACCTTGGACTTCTCAGAGCTAGGAAATGAAAATTCTCTCAAACTTCACTAGATTTGACAATAGCATAAAAAAGCCTGCTTCCGCCAAAGTGACTCTATACCATCTAATTTTAAAAAAGCTTATTAAAAAAAATCCAAAGAAGCCCCCACCCCAAATGTTCTGATTTAACCTTACCGCAAAATAACTTCCCACAAACTGAATCACAATATTCAGTTTTCAGTTACCAAGATCTCACAGTCCTACCCATTTGTTAAATGTAACTATTTTCAAGGGTGAATTCAATGAGTCGCTATAATTCATAAACAAAACAGAAATTAAAAAAAAAAAACCCAACACACACACAAACAAGAAACATCCCCAAAAGATATTGAAACTTCAATATTATGAGTGAAGAAAAAAAATCAACACCTCCCCTTCTCTCTCCTTTGGAACACATTTCTCTGTTCCCAATATACAGCTGAATAAAAATGACTGTTCTGAAAACCCCTGCAACTTTGCTGCAGTTTTGACTGGGATTCACATATTTTCAAAGTCATCAGACTCTTGGAAGCACTGCACATAATTAGCTGGATTTTTAAGGAGCTTAAACTCTACACCTACAGAATCTTTTCTCAGTCTTCACATGTATAGAACAATGCAAGCATTAAACCACAGGAGATCACAAATCCTTTGGAGGTGGCTGTATTACATTATAAAAGGAAATCTTACAGGAATGTAACAATAAAAGCAATATTTTGTTGTTTTGTTTTCCAAAACACCGTGAAAAGGATAAAACCACATTTAAAGTAAAGACAAGATTGATGATAATTGCCCAAAAGAAACTACCTGTAAGCAACACTGACCAAAAGAGGAAATGATGGAAAACCCCACAACCCTATGTTTACAGTAATTTCTTCACTAAATGTAATGTCTGAACGAAGCATCAATTTGTCCTGTAAATGAGATTCTGATAATGATCTTCCACTCCTCTCCCCCAGTTGTAAGACTCCTAAAGGCTCGTTCTCTCTCTTTTAGTTAGGATTATGTTGGTGTAAAAAAAATAATAATTTCTTAAGGAATCTTCAAGCATGCAGCTTAGGTAATAGAATAAAAACAACTAATGACAATATAGTCAAAGTAACATGTCAATTTTAAAAAGCCAATTTCTAGAAACTATTGTTTTTTCACTTCCTTTGAGTACCTGATAATACAGAAAGTTTTGAGGTTTGGGTTTTTTGGGGGGAGTTAATGTGAAAATGATTGAAGTTCTTAAAAAATTCACAGAACAGAGTAAAATAATTTGATGTTCATCATGCTACTTTCAGCACCAATCTTACAAGGTCATGATATAAACCAGCATCTCCAATCCAGCGAGATACACTTATCTCCTGAGCCCAACGAAGAATCTGAAAAGCAACTTCAAAGATACTCTTGAGCTGAGGACCCTTACTCATTTGCAGATTTGTTAAGAGGAAGGAGAAAAAAACCCTCAACTTTTCAGTTTGAATGGTAATTGGGGAAAAAAAAATCCCAAAGGTTACATGAAGTAGTGCAATTCTCCTCTTCTTCTATGACAAGTTTAAGTCCAGTAATGAAAAAAAAAAGGGGGGGGGGGGGGAGGGAAGGCTTTTAACTGATTGTAAGTCACAAATTAGTAAATGCTTGAACTTGTAAGGATGTATCTGGTGAGACAAACACCTTTAAAAATCCTGGCACAGTTTGAATAGTGACAAGTGAAATAAGATCCACCAATGACATGAATAGCTGCAGGTATCTTTCTTACCCCTCTTCTAAGCACTGAAAAAAGCAGAGTGAAATTGGTGAGTGACATGAGGGAAGTCACAGACCTGTAGAATGTGCAAGCTCAACTCAATGACAACAGCAGTTTTCAAGGTGAAGCTATTGAATGATAATAAACCCAAATAGGCTGGAAACTGCAAGTAGATCTGCCACAAAAAAATGCATTGTAAGGTTTGTCCCTGATAGTGTATCAACTATTTGCATGGTTTTCTTTACATGGGCAACATATTTATTTAAGGACATAGAGCCATATAGATAAAGTAACAACCATACCTTTTTTTTGAAAAAACACCAGTTTACTTTCAGGTTTTGAAATGCCTGGACAGCAGGAGATGATTCCAGCTATTTATACTTCCATTAAACTGATTAAATCTTGAGAGGAGATCTCATCTACTACTGAACTTCTCCAGGTCTTCAGTGCTCTGAATGTCTCCTGACTTTTCCTTAAATTCACCTAACTTGATAAATACCCTTTTGCTAAAATTAATTTCTAGTAACAAGTCCCTAAACAATTCTAAAAAGCCAAATGCAACTATTTCTGTGAAAAGCTGCAGCAACAGCTTAGAGAGAGCAGAAAAGAAATAAGATCCTGTTGAGACAAGGTGCTCTTGATTATCATCAGAAAATGGCAGCAGCCTCTTTGATAAGATACACCTGAATGCTGGCTCATCTGTGTGCAAATTTAATATCTTCTAAAACCTCTATTCCCATAGACAGGAAACTGGCAACATGTCTGCTTGGTTATTGGGTATCAGGAATAACAGATGCCCACACACAGTGAGATCCACATGTTAACATTAAATTTTGATACTTTGGTATCATTTCCACTAAGACTTTCCAAAGCACAAGAAAATTACAACATTATGCTCTTGAATGAATAAGGCAGGACAGAAGCAGAATGGTAAACCCAAGAGAAAAAAGGGACAGAGGAGAACTGGGCTTGTCAAACTGAATTCCATGTCTTGAAAAAATGTACTTCACTCATTTGTTCAGTGTTATCCCAATCTTGGAAACAATTTTTTTCAATTTTATTCATTAGTAATATTTTATAGAGCAGTATCCATTTCCATGATCACATCCCACGACTTCCTCCAGCAATGAAATATGCGTCTCATCAAAGCTCTTAAAATCTGAATCAAACTGCTACTAATGCAAACCTATCTTTTCACTCAAAATTCAGTAACTATAAGCAAACTGATCTCTGTCATGTCCCCTGAGACTAAATGCACATGATAACTTCAGTGAACTCACATTTCAATATTCAAAAAGAGTTGTTCACTCAGAATCACAGAATTTGAACTATTTATTTTTCTATTAATGTTTTCACTTGCCCAATTACATTGTTCAAAAAACAGTAAAAATTCATCTAGAATTTTCAAACTACTTGTGCTTTCATTCCTCATTTCCTCTCCCAGTCTTCTGCCCTTCTTTGACAGGTGCTGCCATTTCAGAGAAAAGGAGTGTCTGGGGTACTCATAAACCAGCTCCCTGACTTCAGTCTGGTGTCGCAAGACAAACTAAATCTGTGATAGACAAGGTGAGAGCAGTAACCATTTCAGACACCCAGTTTCAATCTGCTGCCAAATGTCTGTCAGAGCCCAAAGGCATGTTAGCTCTAAGACACCAGTACTATTTCTCAGCAAAAGCATCTGTCTCAGTTAAGACACCTTTTTAGAGGGATGCTAAAATAGATTTTGACATTTATAAACCAAGCATATGTATTAAAAACCTAAAGTTCAAGAGAAAAAAAAAACCACCAAGCTGGCCACATTGGTAACACAACATGCAGTTGGACTTTTTCTAACAGGGGAAAAAAAAAGTAGCATATCACGAGTAGCCTCTGTGTGTGGCTATTGACTAGTTGACAAAACAGGCTAAAAATCAATAGCATTTTCTATGAGAAATCAGGTAACTTCCCAATAATACAAAAGAAGAGCCTGCTGAGGAATAGATGTCATCTCTGCTGATGGCTTCACTACAAATATTTATTTACTTCTGCTTCTTGGAGATCTCACTAAGTTCAGTCCTGGTACCAACACTCCAGGGAATGAAAGAAAATGGTAGTAGTCCCATATTAAAGGAAAAGGGAAGCTTCAAGCCATGGGCAATGCTGAACACTTAGCACTTCGCTTGCTGTAAATACCAGAAGAGCTACCTAAAATTTTTGAGAAACATTTCCTAGTGCAAAATTTATCTGACAATGTAAGAACAAGCTCTCAGAGTCAAATGTTAGCACATCCTGTTTCCTTCCCATAGTTTTGAAATCCTGTTATGCCTCATCTCTTGTTCGACAAAACAGAAAGCTCCTTATAATCTACTAATGAAATAGTAGTTGTCATCTGACTTTTGTACATAGCCCATTCATAGCAATGGCAAACTTCAACAGATAACTAAGAAGGAACATAAACAAGTCCGGTCAGCAAGATTTAAAACGTGCAAACCAAGATTTAGAAAAGGTAGATCCATGCTGAAGAACAATCCCTGCTGCAGTGGAGGGTTGGGTGGTCTTTCCGCTGCGAACAGGCCACCAATGTTAGACAGGTGTACTTTAAATTTTCAAATGGCCAACTGGAAAATGCCAGTGCGTATTCATAGAGGCAGATACAGCTCTTATTACTAGAAACAGATTGCAGATTTTTTCCAACGTTTGGGGGAGGGGGTTCATTTGAAAATTATAGTAATTGTGCTTCTTTCCATTGAAATTCTTCATGCAGCATCTCTTTGTCAATAGCTGTTCTCCTAGCTTTGCTAGCTAACAAAAAATTAGAGACAACTATTTTTAGGAGAAAAGTGAATCATATTCCTTTCTTATCAGCATGTTTTACTCTTTCTTGTAGCTTAATTTGAACACAACTGCAAATTTAAAAGTATCTTATTTTTTTACTGCAGGAAAAGTAATTAAATCAACTTTGTATTTGTGGAGCTGCTTTAAAGTATTAAAGTAACTTGATCCCAAATGAACTTAAAATTTTAATTCATTTTACCTTATGCTGGCTGTGTAAGAAGTCAAATTTTTAAATGCAATATGACATATGGCTGTTCATTATTTATACATTCTGTAGCAGACTATAAATTTTACTTTGGACATATATCGAAGCACTGAAACCATTTCAGTTGCAAACACATAAATCATAGTTACAGTTATTAGTCTAAATGTAATGCCACCCAGGTTCTAGATCAAAACCTTTAAAATCCATTATAATTGACGTCTGCTGCATAACTTATGTCTGATTTTATTAAAGGATCTCATTATTATTTATATCTTTGAAACATTATATTCCTAGCTGAGCAACCAGTTAAACGTGAAAAATTTGAGGAATGAGGAGAAAGAGGAGAGGACTACAGTCTACAAACCAGGAAGAATAAGGCTGTAATAGAAGATAAAATGTTTTGAAACAAAATTACCTAATTCAAGGTATGAATTAGTCAGCCTGCATGAGCGACTGACATTCATTTGGGATGAACAAAGCAGGAGTTCTGTATCGGCTAACTTCTACAGCCATAAAAAGGCTGCAAAACAAAACCCCGTGCTACACGCTGACCGTTGCTTTACTAGATGGGAGGGGGAAAGGTTTCAGACAGTTCCTGAAGCTTGAAAAATCACTTGAACAAAACAGTAAGGGATGAAAGGCCTTTATAGATTTATTAGAAGGCTTTTTGCTGATGAGCTGTTTCCTTTGTGTAGTCTGGATGCAAAGTGCACTCTGGGATATACGACCTGTAAACATGAGCAAGTCCTCTGCTGTTAATCTTTTGCCAGAGAAGATAAGCCTCAAAGCCAGGTCTTTTCTGGACCATGGAGACTTAATTCCCTTCCTGGTTTTCCTTTTGTGTTCAAGAATGGCTTTTACTTAGCTCTAAACTGTAGCCAGAAGAAATAAATGAGAGAGCAGCTATGTCAGTTAGGTGTCTACTGAAGAGCTGATATTGCTATTTCTAAAATCAATTACAAGACTTCAGAAGACAAACGATCAGACTTTTAGATGCTTTGAAGATTTCAGCGAATGACACAAATCTCTGAGACACTAAATTATGTACATGTGAGTTGTTAACACCTTCCCTGCCAGGGAGAGGGAAGGGCTTAGACAAAACCCAGGCCCAGCCTGGGTGGGGAACAAAAACCGCTTAATGAGTGATTTGCTTGGAACAATAGAGAACTTCATTGCCTAGTCCACCTCAAACTTATGTACTTTATATTTAGCATAACATATTTCTACATTATGGTTATGTCATGTTTATATTATGCTTATATTACTTACAAGCTGCATTTATATATTTAATTACATTTTAACTCCACTTAACCTTCTTCACATTAGCTGAAGAGAAAAATAATCAAGAAAAAAAAATTACTCTCCATATCTTGCTTTAGTTTAATTGCTTTTACTTGCTTTTAGTAATTTACTTGCATTTAGTAATTAAAAAAAGGGAAAAGCTGCATTTTAAGTACATAAGAGCTGGCAATATGATTGCACGGGTTGGTATCTTGAGTTATTTTTTTGTTACTGTACAAAGTTAATTTTTGAGTTTTTACTTTGCATATTTCTGTAACTGTCAAAGTTAACCATCACTTCTATTTTATTTCTACTTTAATACTTAATATTTTCTTTTACTCAGAGATGCATATGTTGAGGCAGATCTAGACTTTGATTTGCTAATGTGTATAAGCAAGGAACAAAAAATTATTTTTGAATATCTCAATGCATGACAGAACAGATTCCTAATATCGTATTTTTCTGAGGAGGGAAATATACCCTCAGCATCAGGTACACAGCAGTACCAAGAGTATACTAAACAGTATATAAAACAGTATATGAAATCCTTCTCTTCTATTAGAAGGGGTACAGACTTTTCTCTTGATAGGCCCAGACAATTTGCGTTTCTTGAAATAAAAAAAAAACCCTCCAGGAATAGAATGGGAACTGATATTAGCTCCACATGTTAAAAAGAATGCAAGCAATGAATATAGCTTAAACTTGTATTTTATATGTGAAATGAAAGAGAAAGATGTTGCTGATACAGCTTTAGTGAGTATGAAATGCTAAAAAAATATAAAAATTAAAAATCCAACATCAGTTTAATAGTAAGAATATCCACTTAAAATAAACATAGTATTGAGAGTTTTCTCCTCATTATTAATCCCATCATACAAAACTGCTTAATGAAAATGACACCTTTTCCTCTCATTAAAAGCCTACACTTCTTGTAGAATCCTTTTAATGAAATATATTGTCCATCCCCAAGTTTTATACCAAGCTCTTTTATGTTTGTCTTTGTCCCTAAATGCTAAAGTTGGTTTCTATTCGAATAAACTTCACTTTTCAGATAAAAGAAAGATCAAGTGTTGACATAAAGCACAGAAGGAAGTGGCCACCTAGACCTTGAATCTGGATAATTTGTAAATCTGCTTGTGTAGGCTATCTGTAATAATAAAAACTCATTAATCATGTAAGGCAGCGGTGCACACTACTCTACAATAGCCCTGCAGCATTTCTTTGCTGTGGGGACAGTATGCTTCATAAACTCAAATTAGTGTGCTGCAAAAGCTAATTGAATGCATGTGTGATACTTTGCCTAGGGATAACATACACCCAAAAGTCAAATGGTCTTACAGCTTTTATTACTTGCTTAAAAACAGCTGCGCAACCCAGTAAGTCGGTCTAAAAATTGTCTGATATTCTGTTTCTTTTCTATAAGTGGCCTTCTTTCTATTGGAGTATGCAAACTGTCAACCAAAGAAAAAAAGAATAAACCATTGGCTACTGGCCAAATATGAGCTCAGTGTGAATTTGTGAATTGGAGTTACACACACTGCCCAACACTGCTTGGCTTCTCTAGGCTTGCATTATAATTACAGGAAACCCAAAAAGAAGTGATAGAAAGTGACTGGTTTCAGTTCTTGCTTTGAGATATTTAGATAACATCCTCCCATGAGTATTTGCTGGGCCACATCTGTGTGAGTCCCAGAAGACCCACTTAGATTCTTCCTGAGGTGCTCTCTGTGAGAAGGCTGATAAGAGATTTAAGGTCCAGATTGAAAACAGATCCTCTATCTAATGAATATCAAAAAGCTAATCATCTGTATCCTACTGCCCCTAAAAATGATCATTTTGCTGGATGAGTAGTTTGCTGAGCTTTAGTTTTGATTTTTTTATTAATGAAGTTCATTATAAGACTGTGAGCCTGTGGAATGCTTTATGATTATTATATTTACTGCACTATTTACTGATATGATGTAAAATACATGCAATTCAACAAAACATCTACCTGGCATAATATTAATGTCCTATTGTACTTGTGTCCTGCCACAATAAAATAAATGGACTGAATACGCACTAAAGATTAAAACTCTTTTCCCCAAAGGAGTTAACCCAAAATGGCTAGCAGAGTTCCAATTCGGAAAAAAAAAAATAATCTGATTTTACTCTATCTGTTACCTTTACAGTAAACAGCATTTTTGCATACTGCTGCTGATGACGAAACTTAGAATGTTCTACAGAAAAAGCAGCTGTATTTCAGAGTTTGGTGATTTGTCCATGTTGCATCCATTTACTGGAGATAGAGGCATGTTTTTCACATGGTGGTTCTTCAAAGAGTTTCTTGCCATGTATATGGTTCCCACTGGTTTCACAGCTTATTAGAAGTTTAGAGTGGAAGACACCACATCCAGTGGGTTATACCATAGTTTAAATATCAGTAAACTTCAGGAAATCAGAGAAGGCATTGTCCAGAACGCTAACAGTGATCCAGATCCACGTAGTTACCACACAGCAATCTTAGTAGTTGTTTACCATAGAATGGTCTGGGTTTGAAAGGACCTTAAGATCATCTAGTTCCAACCTCCCTGCCATGGGCAGGGATGCCTCACCCTAGACCACGTCACCCAAGGCTCTGTCCAATCTGGCCTTGAACACTGCCCGGGATGGAGCATTTCCCACTTCTTTGGGCAACCTGTTCCAGTGCGTCATCACCCTCACAGTAAAGAACATAACATGACTCATGACAAATGAGATACGAGCTCTAAGAAATCAAGAAGATTTTATTTTCATTTTAGAAATTATACCAAATACAGCTATTACATTTCCAGAGACTAACAGAGTATGTGAAAAAAATAATTTGCAACCTGCAGCTGCAAAGGTTGAGGAAGATGGACAGTAAGAGTGTGAATCAAGAAGTGGCCAGAACTACGCTATTATCTTGTAAAGCACCCCTAGCAGAAAAAGGATGCTGTCAAACTGGTGTATAGTCTTTTCCCTCAACCATGACAGGCTTGCTTATTTCACTTGGTTAATTCACATTATGGCTATCCAAGCCCTCCAGGTGCAACAGAGCCTATCATAGTCAAGTTGACTTCTTTCTGCATGATCAAAAATTAAAGTAATTCCACAATGTTCTTTATAGTTGGTCATTAGAGGGATATCTAAAGCATGGGAAAAAAGATGCAATGTGACTTCAAAACTGCCTTGATCCAGTAATGTCATCAGCAAATTGCCTATGACCACTCATACACTCAGGTACTCTTAAGCCCTGAAAATCCAAGAACATTTATCTTGCTAATATGAATAAACTTGAATGTATTTTAAATTAGTTCCTTCAGTTTTGATTCCTACTACTACATCTGATACTAGTGGGAGACATTTTCTCCAAAGGGTGCTTTTGCACACTGTATTTTCATTCTCCTTAAGTTAGACAGCTATTTAGCTGTTGAGCTTGTCTTCAGCTACCAAAATCCAAGTGCAGGAAATTGCATTAATTTGGCAGTTATTCTTTTAATGTTTTTTCATCTCTTACTATTAAATGATTGGATCTGAGAGTTATTTTAAAAGGCAAATGTCTTGCTCTTACTTAGAAGGGTATTAAGAAGAAGAAAGGCCAAGATTTTATTTCATGAAGGCTTAGCTTCAGCTTTTTACAGCTGGAACTATTGTCCTGTGTCACTCAGTTGTCCCAACAGCTGCTAGCTGTCAGTAAATATGGACATGAAGCTTGCAGGATATCTGGGTTTTCTCCTCCTCGCCCCACCCCCCCCCCAAAAAAAAAAAAAAAGTTTCAGCATTTTAATTTATCTGGTAAAAACAGATTTAGCATTTCCCCATCCCCCATCGTCCAATTTCCTAATTTGATTTAAAATTCTATTAAATCTATTGCATTTTTTTTTTCTGTAGCACTGAGTAACACCTTACATAATTTTTTTTCCTAGAATGGGTTACAGATCCTAATCCATATTATCAAAATTAATGCCAAATGAATTTTAAGTCTTCTAACACTCAATTTAAAACATTGCCAAATGCCCTCAACAGTTATAGTCATAAACTGATCTGCTTATTAAGGTGACTTTTGCATTTTCACTCATATAACTGGCCTTAAGTTTTTCCATCCAAGAATTTAGATGCAGAACATTTTTAGCAGGTGTGGCCCCAGAAACAACAGGTTTAGGTATCTTAGGCAGTATACTATAAGAGACATTCTGTTGACAATGAAGAAGTCTATTAAACACCTTTAGTGCTGTACAAAAGCAGTTTTCTTAAATAAGTGAGGAAGAACAAAATTTACGGTTGCCCTACTCTAGGTATAACATGAAAGGCAATAGTGAACGTATGAATGTTTTGCCTCTGAAATGGGTTTACATCAGAAGCAGACAATTAATGTATTTTAGAGGCCAGACAACCTTCCAAGCAATGTCTCTACAAAGCACTGTTCACTGCAAAGACTCATTATTCAAAACCTCTACCCTCTACTCTCACTTGTGGCCCTCTTCTAGTAACTGGGACTGTCAATCTGTATCAGCTGGCTGAAAAATGTTATCTCTTGCTAAAATATGCTACTTTACTGAAATTACAGTGTTTCATAGAGATACACTGGGTTTAACAATTCTGTCATAAGAAAGGGAAGGAACAAGAAAAAGTGCTCAAATTTCCTTTGCCTACAGGCTACAGCACCACTCCCAAGCATGGGATAAATGATGTTGACAGCTGTGGCTGGGCTTTTCATGGCTGATTCAGAGCCATTTAGGATGACGAGTCTTCAAGTAAGAAAGGGAGCTCTGGTGCACCCCATTCTGTTAGGGTACAGGTAGTACCCTAACTAGATACTCTCTGAACTCATGATACATTTGTTTTGTACGTCAGTAGAAAGTATTTTTTCTTCATTTCAATTAATTGGAATGCTAATAAAAATAATAACTGACAAAAGGACTGGGGCCCAGTACTTTCGGAATGTCTTGATATTAGATTATAATTGTCAGGAGGCCTGAACAGTGCAGCAGAAAAGCAGAGC
Source organism: Strigops habroptila (assembly GCF_004027225.2). Taxonomy (NCBI): domain Eukaryota; kingdom Metazoa; phylum Chordata; class Aves; order Psittaciformes; family Psittacidae; genus Strigops; species Strigops habroptila. The sequence continues at coordinate 73,486,801 of NC_046358.1, forward strand.
AAGGTAGAGGAAGAATACAAATAGGCCATACACATCACAGCAGCAATGATGAACTAAACAGACAGCCTAATTTTACAATGAAGAGTGCAAATCTCTTTTCAGGTCTTCATCTTCCTTTAATTCTTACAAAATTACAGAATTTAATTACAAAAACTTCTGCTTCTAGCATCAACACTTTCAAGCACAGTTAATTGCAGGACCTGCCCTCTTATTTCTCAAATTCTCTGTTGTTGGAGCCACAGTTTTTCATAAACTGTACCCTCTATATGCTCAAAGCACCTCACAAATAGGTCTGAGGAGCTGAACTGGCGACAACTTTTCAACTCAAACAGTTTATTTGGAATATCTGACTCAGATTGCCAAGTCTGAAGTATCAAATGATCCTTATGGTTCCCTTCCAACTTGAGATATTCTATGATTCTATGAACTTTATACTAGGACAGGCTCATCAATTGCAAAGAATGTAACAGAGGACTGGAAAATGAAGCATTCATGTTAGTCAGATATTTAATAGCAGGCTAATGCCACTACCTGTGCACAAAAAAGTTCCGCATGGCAGCCATAACTGTTACCAGTTCCATATATTCCAGATATTTTATATTAACTTTTCTATTAACTTCAGCAAAACAAAGAATATTCCTTTCTTGGTGGTGACAGAATACTATAATTCTTTACTGTAACGTGTCATTCTTTCTAATATCACATCATGATGCTGAATACCTGCAGCATGATAGGGGCCAACATATGAAATGCACATGGTAAAGCTCACAACACATTAGATTTTGGAAAATACAGTAATATGCCAGAGTGAGCCAAATATAAATGAAAAAGCTTTTCATCCAGCAACACTAAAATTGGGATGGCAAAAATGACAACAGATAGAGCTACTGGCATACTGTTCCCTCTTTCCTAAGTCAGAGGAATGGTCTTATGGCCTTCTGAGCCCTATTTTCTGTGATCAACACACTGTGGCAGAGCCTGCTTACTCTTCAAATGCATGCATGGTGGGTGAGAGCATACCTCCTGCCTTTTGCTCTGTTTTCTTTCTAGCCCACAGCAGTCAGAGGTCTGCCGGTGACCCAAATTAAACTTTTGACAGCTGGAGACATTTAAACTTGAAGCTCAAACCACTAATGGAAGGCTGACTGCCTTCCAGAAGTAAAGCTTATATGTTAATACACCATATAGAAAGGTAGTCTGCATTTTACATCCCATTTGATAAATAGGAAATAAACTTGGCACAAAAAGTTTTTAATCAGTGAAGCTTGCTGCACTATATTCATTACTGTTACAAAATGGAATTACAGTTATTTTGTCAGAGTTGTATGCTTCATATATTTTTATTGTTATTTATTTTAATGAGTATTTTTACATTGAGGCATAAAAGATTATATGCTATTACTTGTTTAACAGTTAAATATGACACTGGCAATATTCATCAACGTTTTCCAACTATCATTCCTAAAATTAGTTTTCTAACAGACATTTAGGTAGCTGGACCAATTTTCAGAAATGATGAACATCTCCAGTTTCCACTAGCAACTCAGTCTATTGACTGTATTGATGTATACTTCTAAGCACAAATTTCAGAAATTACTGTTAGCTATCTCTGTTCAGAACACATGGACCATGATGTTTCTCAGTACTTAGGTTTTGGTTTTGTGGGTTTCCCCTGACACACACCCACTTTTTTCTGTTAACTCCTTGGTGGTGAGTAGATAATAGTGGTTTCTATTCAAAACACACCTTACCTCTTACAATCTTCAACTATAAGGAAAACACAGATTATGAGGACAAACTGCTATGTTATGACAAGCTGTCAACTGTTATGTCCACGTATTTTGTGTTTTTTCTAGATATGAATAGAAGGGCAGTTGGGAAATTTGAATTTTATTTCCTGCATACACCTCATTTTCACATCTGTAAAGTGAGAGTGAACTTCTCTCTGCCATCTGGGTGGGTCAAGAAACTACGTAAACATGACACATATTCAAATAATGACATAAAATCCTCTGTGGGAGAGACAGCAATGACTTTACAGCTGCATCTTTTGGTTTCTCTAGAATTCATAAACCCTGAAATACTGAGAAGTCTGGTGCTGTATATTTAAGAGAGTTTATAAAAAAAAAAAAAAAAAAAATCATTTATACATAACAAAAATCTTAAACAAATGTTAAAATTTGGGTCTGTTGTACTTCCTACCCATTTTTCACATGGCATAGGAATAAATTTTGAACGAAGGTCCAAGTTTCCTGTAGTAATCTGTGTTTCCCATGGTCACAGGCAAAGACAGGTGAACGACACAAGTTATCTTTTTAATAAGCCTTTCTAAATATAAGCATTGCCAGACAACACAGACTTTGTTACACACCAAGATCTTTCAAAATGATATGACAGAAAGAGAGGTTTATGAGTTCCTTTGCTAAGCAAGGAAGATGCAGTAATTGAAAGAGCCCACGGGCTCAGAGATTTATTGTTAAGGGAAGTGTGCTGTAAACAAGAGTAACGTTAAAGGATTTGACTGTAATAATTCAATCTATCTTACTTTACAAAACAACATCTAAGTTTGCAAGTAGTAAGGTCTTGTTTACAAATAATTTGCAGCCTTCATGATGTAGGCAGCTTTCAAACCTCCCAGATGAAAGAAATTTTATAAAATGTAAGATATTCCTACCCAAGCACTGGTCACAAGCGTGTAGTATAAACCAAGTGCGTTTTTCATTGAAATGGGTTCAACCTCCATACACTTAAGTGTGTAGGAATGAGAGTAAAACAGCAAAGCAGAGTAATCTTCCTTTGTGGCTGGTCAAACAGATCCAGCTAGCGTTACTGGATTAGGAGGTGGGAAGCTGCAGGATCAGATGAACTTCAGATGACTAGATTTGGAGGCAGGAGCCACAATATCCTGCACTAAACTTCTGTAACTTAAGCACAGAAGGTGCTGCTCAGCTAGGCAGGCCACATGAAAAACAGGCAGAGGTTCTTCTCTTGGCTAAGTCTAATCTCTCTGTAAGTGCTCATCATTTTGATAAAGCAGCAGTAGGACCTATGCAAACCACTAAAATACACGAAAGGAATTTGGCTAGAAAGGGAAAACATGCAGTTGTGGACAAATGGGATCACAGAAATGTGTATTTTAAAAGCATTTGGTTTTCTTTGCATTTGGACTTCTCACTGTTACATTCCACACATTGAAATACAGCACTGTGCTTGCAAAAGGAAAAATGCATATTACTGTAAGGCTGCAATTCTTCGGAATAAAAGGTGCTTCACTGCATTCATCTTGCATTGATCCTAAGAGAAGAAGAGGGTGGAAGAGCTCACTTAGCAAAATTACTAAATACTTAGCACATACTAAATATTCAGATCCCATATCCTACAGAGTGTGATGGAAGGGCTACGTTGTGCCTCTGCTTTCCACTCCCTACTGCTCCTGGCACTACATGCAGAGCACAGCTGCCTGCCACGCGGTGCATAGACACATCTGTGTAATGAGTCAGCACAATCTTTGCAATGTGGGCATTTACTCTGGTAGACTGACAGACGTTACTGATGGTCCTGTAAGGTACCATCAGTACCAGACCATCAGAGCACAAGATTAAAATCTTCACCAGAGACATTTGATTTCATAGGTTGTAATTTCTACAGAAGGATCACGGATCTGTCATTTGAACACACAGAGCACTCCACAAAAATATCCAGATGCACTGCAAAATTTGTCTCGGAACAGACAAGGAAAGGAAAAGATTAGATAACCCACTTGATCTTACATAGAAGAATACACTGCTCCAGAGGAATTATTAGAAACTCTCTGGACCTTAAGGACAAAATTGTTAAGCCAGTACTCAACACAATTATTTTGCTATTACCTTTTAAGATGGTAGGAATTACACTGCTACTATCCTTACAATCTGTGGCTCAGCATGGCACTCAGTAGAAAGACAAGTAAAGCACGTGAGTTTAGGCTATGTAAAGAAAAACCAAACCAAAACCAAACCATAAAACATGAAAGCAGGTATTTAAAAATATCTTGAATATTTAGAGTTATCAGAATATACAATTGAATCAAACAAATATAAAAGAAGCATTAAGAGAATCATTTTCAACATTCTCATAATATCACTATTTTATCTGGGTCTCCGGATGTTCTTGCTTACAGAGTTCATTTACTCACTTACTTAGAAGTATTCCAGTAGTTCAAAGAATGAAAAGTACTCTCAGTTCAGGTGCTGCCATTATGCAGAGGTAGTTACTAAGAAGATGTACTAAATAGCCTTTTACACTTCAAAAGCACATTACAGTAGTGATAGATGGATGTGCATGCCAGTGTCATGCGGAAAAAAAGAAGAAAGGAAGTGAACTGAAGACTGTTCCATTTCCATGGCAATTTCTTTCTTAGGAGGCAATTAAAAAAAAAAAAAAAAAAAGGGAAAAAAAAAGATTCTATCTATCTATAGTGGAGATGGTGACAATCAGAAGAAAAGGCTACACCTATCATCTATTGATTCACTGCCACACAACAGCTTTTATCACTAACCAAAAGCACTGAAAAATGTGGTTCCCTAACAAGGAGGCACAATCACTAGAAACATTTTAATTTCCTCCTTTGTGTATATTAATGCCAAAGACCTTAAATACTTCTTTGACGGAGAACAAGATAGACAGATACGGAGCAGACCTTTTAATGCAAAGATACAAATATACTTTGTAACTATTAATTAATTCCATTCACGCTATCCCTGGGAAATATTAGAACAAATTTTATAAAAGAACAAATTAGGGCATAAAGAAATTTAGATTTTGCAGCCTTTGAAGCTGAATGGTAAATTTTCTACTGAGTTGTTATAGAATTGGGTAGTAGACTGGTCTTTAGATCACACAATGAGGAACTGTCTGAGTCAAGATTGGAAAGGTAACCATGAGGAACCCTTTCAGCAGTGCTTATTTATTAAGAGAATTCATTACTGCAGGAACAGATACAACTAGCCACCAGAAAGTCAGCCAAGACTTGCCACATTCACCTGCCCTGTGGAACTTGCATGGAATTTACCCTGTTTTTTTAATTTTATCACATGATTTTATATAATTAAAGTAAGTTATTTTGTCCTTCATGTTCTCCAATATCAAGTGCTATTACTATATATTTATTTATATTCAAGAACAGCCATAAAACCCTCTTGATCATATTTCCTCTGTCACTCACTAGCTTCTTGGTTTTGGGGTGGTAATGGAACAAAGCTAAATGAGTTATGACTTTCTAATCTTCATCTACAAAGTAGTTATTACAGTAGCTACATTGCAAATAAAAAAAAAGCTTTAAGAACAGTACATACTGACTCTCAGGGCAAATCAAAGCATGAGAAAACAAAGCTGGGAGGTTAAACAGAGCTCATCTGGAAAATAGATTGCTTCTTTGTGGTCTAAACCTTAGAGATGGAACAGTTTTATAACCTGGAAAAGCTGGTACCAGTGTGCCACTGCACTTTTAAAATCAGTTCTCCCATTTCCTACATTCCTTGTTACTTGCTTTAACAAATGCAAAATTTAGTTGATGCCTGTAGTTTCACAGTGAAACTATACAAAAAGGCAACTTCAAACAAACAAGCAAAAATCAACAGGTCATCTGAACACAGATTCATATATTCGCTGAAGACTGAATACAAAAGCCAAAACTATGTGTTCACCATTTGGAGTTTGAAAAGTGCAAGCCTTAAAGTGTCAGGAGAGAGGAAAATCCAAAACTGAAGTGAAACATGCAAGAAAAGGTATCCTGAAGAAGCAAGTGTTGCTAGATGTAGTGTTTGGTGAAGGTATGAGCTGTGCTCCCCATCTTTCTCCAGTGGATAAACACATATTCTAATGCAAGTTGCAATGGGGTTTGGGACTTATTACCAGCTGTCAAGAGATCAGTTATTGAGGGCTTAATTGACATTGGATAATTAGCTTCTCTATGAACGGTGATTGTGTTGCATTCTGAAGATAGTGTAGTAAGAAAATGAAGCATATGGCAAAGTCAATTATGATTTTTTTCTCAAAACTGTTTTTAATGGTATTTAACTATTGATCTGTTGGGTTTCAGTTTACTTTGATGGGTGTGCAATATCCTAAGAAGCTGATGTATTTAGGCTATTTTCTATTTTAACTACTTATACCCTATTTAAACATAAAGAAATTAATATATTGTTATTCAAAAAAGGCTATTCTTCAGTACAAGCTATGGAGCAAATCAGAATGTTTCACAGGACTGCACAATTATCAACAGATTGTAGTTCTGTCATGGTCTGAAGGCAATCTGAGTGATCCCTATTACTTTCACTATTTCTGGAGTTACTGCTTTCTTGGAACCAAACATATTGAAAACGGTCTTCTAAAGGGTTTTCTGAAAGTATTCTTTCTGCCTTTGTTACACAATGAATAATTATCACAACATTTTAGCTGGTAAGTACCAGCTGAGGAGCACAGGGTTATCCTAGGAGGCAGAGAAGCACACAGCCTGCTACTTCTGCTTGCATATGCACATTTGCAGAAAACATTAATTGTTTGCAGACATGTAGTACAGTAGGATGCCTACTGGATTAATTTAATGTGTCTATATCACTTATGCAGGTAAAACTAAACTCAACAATCATACAAAATGACACATTTTCGCAAAAAAAGTAGCCTGTGTCCCTATCCTCATTTGAAGGTATTAAGATAATGTTTTTTGTTTTCTCATTTTTTTCCTGTATTAGAAAGTGGATAGAACATTTTTGAAACACTAACTGCTTTCTAACAATAATGAAGTAGTCTGCAGGTGACAAGTGAGGTAAGGATTTCTCAATCTGGCCATCAACTTTCTATGCAATATTGGCCAAACAAATGCTTTAACGTCTAGAGGTTTTATTTCAGACCTTTTTAAAAGGTTGGAATTCCAAAGGTGGGAGAATGGAATTTTCTTGCAATGAGTCATCAGAAGTTAAGAATCTACACTTCCTAATCTGGTTAATTTAAAATAGATATTAAATCTTAGTGTTCTGGTTTCTCTGATAATACTAGACAGAAGTAATGTGATTTACAAAACACAAAGTCCTCTGAAAAGAAATGCTTGAAGTCTATTCCTATTAATGTAACAAATTAATCCCTAACAGATTCTCGTTACAGCTTTAAAGACAAAAAGGAACATAAACGGATGCATAAAAAACCCCAAAACTTATTCTTACATCCCACTGGCCTTTTAAGTCAAATGCATACTGAGGCCAACAACCTGGATTCGCACATCAAGTCTGTATTTGTTCAGCTGAAATCTTTCTGAGGAAACTCTTTCTTTTCCATATGACAGTGTGCTAAATAGGAAGCTTATTTTCGGTAGTACGGCACTATGTTATATTAGCATTATACCGCCATCCTACTATTCTCATAGCTTAAAAAGAACTGTTGTAACTGATGAGCTAACTCAATCTCTGAACACTTAGTTTCCTTAGTAAGGAAAGAACATCTGACAAACACAGAATATAAAAATTCTCTCTCCTTCCTAACGTCTCTCTTCTCCAGGAGAAAGAAGCAGCAGGGCACTCTAAACTGAGACTTGCATTTCTTGGTATCCTCTGTGTCTGTGTATAAGGCCACCCCAGAGAAGGTACCCCTCTGAAGTGACTGTGGCTGTGGGTAAGTCCACACTGCAGCAGGGACATCCCTAAAGAGAGCACTGCCCATGGGTAAGTCCACGCTGGAGCAGGTACACCCCTAAGGGACATGTTGTTGGTTTTGCTTTTCTTAGGTTTAATTTTTACTTATTAAGGTGTCTTTATCTAAACCTGTGAATTTTCACAATTTTACCCTTCTGATTCTCTTCTCCATCCCACTGTGGGGAATGAGCTGTGTGGTTCTTAGCTGCCTACTGGGAATAAGGCACAACACTTGGATAGGCATCACTTCTAGTGGGTCACAGCAGAAACTGTTTAGTCTCCACACCAATCCAATACAAAGCATGCCTGTTGAAGATACTCAAGTCAGCTATGATGACATATCATTTTATCTTTTGGATGCATATACCCTCTTTTGGGAAATAATCCAAAATCTCAAAATAAACTATATGAAGATTTAGGGTCCTCGAACTGATAGATTTATGGGCCACTAAGTCACTTCACTCTAGGTTTTTAAGAAAAAATGGTAAAGTTCAGAGGCCACTAATACTGCATCTTTATAACAGCTGTGTTTCATGACTAACAATTTAACCTGGATTTAATTCAGAGATCTGAGAAGTTAAAAGTGGGCACATATACTATCAATAGAGTATTTCACTGTGTAATGAAAGCAAAGCCAAAAGCGGTAATATCCAGTTCCACTCTAATGGCTTTTATCTGTAGATCTCAAGATACTAGTGATATTCCACCAGCTAAGTACTCTATATTCAGCTCAGGAGGAGGTCAAGGGCAGAATACCCGTGGACTCTAAAAGTTTGCTGTACTGAGGCAGATGTATCAAAACATATTACTCTAGTTTCTGTCTTACATAATAAATTGTGGGCCAAAGGAGCAGTAAAACACCAACCACCAGCCTGATAATTGCATTTCTAATGAAAATGTGTGCCCCTTTTGTGTCATTTCTACTGTAAAACAGCATGCTAGTACCCACTAGTGAACAGTACACTCAGCAGAAGCATAGCTAATAGGAAAAATAAAAATTACGTCCCTGATAGCATCTTTTTTAACGTATTAAATAATGATTAGGGGCAAAGGGCAAATTTTCAGCAATCAGCAAGCAACCGACGGGAAAAAAAAGATACCGATTCAGTAAGTAAAGACAATTAAAAATCTTACTGCAGCTCTTCTCTGAAATCTTCTCCCACTTGTCATAAAAGTACTGAAACATATCATCCTTCATTTTGATTGAAGCTAGTCTCTTCTCCAGATGTTAAGGCTGTTCTGTTATCTGTTACTATGTCATATATATTTCTGAAAATATAGTGTCAAAAAGACATACTTGCAGGTTGACAGCTAAGATATTAAAAGGCAATTCCAGTTACAGTTGGCCAAACTTCTGATTAGCTCTTCAGTAAACAAAGGGCATTATTACTGACAGTTGGTGATTTCAGACAAGATAGGTGTATGTCATAGCACAACTTTCAAGCCTCTGTTGTGTGTTACGGTATGTTAAGACATAGCACAGGCATCTCCAAGAACCTTGTTGCCAGACTTAAATAGACAAGAGTAAGAATCCAACCTGCTAAACAGACTTTCTCGATTGTACTCCTCTTTCATACTGAACATACTGAAATACTTTTACATACAACCACAAATTGTTGTTAGGCAAACCTAGATGCAATAGGATATCATTTGGGAGTTTTATAACATTTCTGATCCTTTACAAAGGTTGTCTGAAAAAAAAAAAAAACAACCCAAAACTGTACACAGAAAAAATGACAATTATTTCTTCTATAAAAGGAACGGCAAAATATAGACAAATGGACAGTGCAGGAGAATTGCCAATTATACTTGGCCCAGTTCAAGAGGTTAATGATAGAATACATCTCCGGCTTATATTTCAAGAAAACTAGCAGTAAGGCAAAATTATTCCTTATGAATCAAGTAAAAATGTCTCCTTTGGTCTTTCTCTAGCTGTTGCTAACAATTCACCACTACAAAAAGCTTTCTGCTGCTGAAACAGGTATGCTTAATCTTCTAAATTAAACACTTTCAGACAGAAAGGACTAGATTTTTTTTTTCTTTATCTGCTACTTACATATTTCTAATGATGTAAACAGAAATGAAGGACATGGGAATGATCCTCAATTGTATTGATCAACCAAAAGTATTGATCAATCCAATACTACTGTGTGGTTAGACCAGATCACCGGAATATTTACAATAAAAAACTTCATTTGCTCTATAAGTTAGTTTGGGAAAAGGCAGTTAAAAGAGAACAACTGACATGAATCTAGATAAAATATCTCCTGGTAAACAAGCTGTTAAAAACGATAATTACTTGCCCCATTCACTGTGGTGAAGTGAGGGTGGCTTGCCAGGCTGAGAATAAGCAGAACAAGAACAGGCAAAAACTTTCTTCCTGTCCAGGGGATGGAAAAAACCTCTATGAAGTATTCTGAGGAGCCAGCCAACCTAGACTTCACTGCATCTCCAAAGTAACACACACATGCACAGTATGAAATGCACAGGATTTAACTCTTTTTGAACTTCTAGAGGAAAAATCAAACATGAAGTAAAATATTATTTAAACACGCAGCCTGTTCATTGTGCTGTTGTGTTTCTTATTTTTGCTGCTCCTTCCATTCAGGAAGTTGTATGCTGACCAACACCCAGAGAGAAGACACCCAGCACACTCCTATCCTGCTGGTTAAACTTGGCTGATCCAAGACTCTCCTCAAGGGCAGGAGAGCTGTTAAACCTAGAAAGCACAAAACTGAGGGAAAGAGTTGGTATCTTTGCTAGTTTGCAAAGGTATAATTTAATCCTTAGTCACATACATGATACAGTAAGTTTATTGAAAACAGTCTAAATCCTATTGCTATATCATGTATACACGTTCAACTGTCTCATGAGGAAAGCCCCTAAAAGTGAGCTGCTGCTAGAAGCAGCACCAGCATTTGCAAGAATCAAGAGCTTTTAGCCTTTTTCAAGTACTTCCAATTTTACAAACCATATTGTCAGAACTGTTTAAAGGATCCGATTTGCTAAAAATATATCCCAGTAGAAATAAAACACCTTTAAGATATCTTAAGTTGGATATTTAAAAATCTGTATCTATTTTTAAAGGCTCTGGCTTTTAGTAGGTATCCATCTTGAGGATACCTACTAATTTTACATTTAAACTGAGATTTCATAAACCAAGCAACACTGTTATGCAGTTAACTTGTGCATTTCCTCCTTTTCCCCCATCAGATTTCTCTTACAATTTGATATTTCAGTTGCTTTCAAAACTACATATGCGCAGTCAGATTGCTGCAATAACTTGTGTCTTTGTCATGCACTGTGCCCCAGATGAAAAACTTCAGTCAAAAACTCCTCACCAAACAATAACAAAAAAACCCATCCCTTTACCACAATCTGAAACTTGTCAGAACTCAGGTACTGACACATAAGCAGAGAGCAAACTTCAAAAGAGAGTCTGACACAAAGTGTACCAAAACCAATATTAACAAGATAACATTAACAATGAAACAAATAAAGCCATTCAATTTAAATAGTAAAAACTATCTTCTGAATAATATATACTTCAAGACAAACTTTTTGATCAGTTTTAAGGTGATTCCAAAGATCTGCATTTGGGAGTAAACTGAGATTTGCTCCAGGTCACACCACCATCTAAGAATATTACATAGGTGATATGCTTCATCTAAAGACAAGAAAAGCTATTGCTCACTTTGACCTGTCAGCCCAATTGACATCAAAGTTGTCAAGAAAAATAGAAAAGGGTGAACAGGAAAGCAAAGAAAAAAAAAATATAAAGTAACAAAAAGGAAGACCTGAAAAGAGAATGTCTTGCCATAGAGGTCCTCCTTGGCTAGGTCATGAATTCATGTCACCATCTAATGACAGGCAGCAATAAATATCTGTTAACCTCATACAGAAATGAAACATAGTCAAGATAGTCAATATGAAATGTTGAAATAGAGCACACTGATGCAAAAATAAAGACTGTATAATGATTAAAGGATACTACTAACGATAAACTAAATATAGATGTGGGAAGCCATGTGTTCCTGAATTTTAATGACAACTGTGACAGTTCATTAGGTGTCCTTGGCAAATTACCTCCCTCATTGTTCCATAGACCCATACAGAACATGAAACAACATAGGTTTGGATACACAGGAGTGTGTCTGCAGCTACTATAAATCTGATCTTTCATAGACATCATCTTTGTATGTACTCAATGTGCTTTCCAGATGTAATTTTGGTAATGTGTCCAGGTACTTCATGATTCAGATGCTTCCTATAGCCAACCAGAATAACACATGGAGAACCATGTGAAGGGGCAGGGTTGGCAGTCAAAGGAGGCCGGTGAGAGGTTTCACTTGGGTTCTGCCATCAGAAATATGGCCACCCTATGAATCTCTGTTTATTGATTAATTCATGGAGAATTCAATAAAACGTTACACACACCAAAGGAAGACAGGAATACTGTGAAAATGTGTTGATTAGGTTTTGCTTAGTACAGAAGAATTATGTAGAGAAGCTATGTTTCAGGCTTACTGTAGCTAAGGCTTGCTGTGAATAATGTTCTGAGGTAGCATGCAATTCATCTCATTTCCGCTACCACAGAAGCGCAGCTTACGAATCGTTGCAAAGGCATTAGATAACAACCAAGTAAGTATTCATATATATCACTATTTTCAGTTTTCAGATGAGAACTCATGAGAGTCTGACTCACGAACATGGGCTCATGAATTAGCCCACAGGACACTGCAATAACCTGGCTCATCCTGAACCAATGGGTTAGTTTCAACTGCAACTTTTGGCTGCTTTAAAAAAAGCAAGAGTAGCGAGAGACTTTAAAGGCATGCTGGGGCAGAGCAAAAAGGAAGATAAGAAAATCTGTGAATACTACATAACTATAATATCATATCATAGAAGTTCAGAAAACTACCATGAGCTCTTATTCAGAAAAATTAATGTTGAGAATTGAGATACAGTCTATGACATCTATTTGGCTCATAATCATGCTGAAAAGAAACGATAAAAGTATTTAGCAAGAATAGTTGCTAAATTAAATCTTATTTTGTAATCTAGTTTTACTGAAAATAAACCCAAACATCCTAAAATGCTTCAATAGAGCAGGCTGATCAAAACTGGTTTGGAATGAGTGGGATTTATGTCCAGCAAGGTATTTTGATGTACATTGCAGTAGGATGAGCTTCAGTTTTGTGAACTGACTGAATTATTCTACTGTCACATGTTCTCTCTACTTTTATTTTTTTTTAATATTAGTTGCTGCTGAAAGCAGAACACTGGCAAATGCATCCTTCTTCCTCCAAACTAACATGAGGACATACCACATACTCTAGACTGATATCTAAATACTGTTTGAAAGAACCAAGTTAAAGAGCGATTTAGACTACAAAAAGATGAAAGACTTTGAAATAATTTTTTAGCATCTTAGAGATGCTAAAAAGCACAACAGATTATTTATTCCTGTTATCTTGTTCAATTTCCCAAGAAAACTGAAGGAATCCTTACTGAGGGAGTATCATTGTGACAGTCAACACTGAAATCAAAAGCACTGATGCATCACCAGTTTCAGCCCCCATATTTGGGAGCTCTGAATGCAAAAATGTTACTATTTCCTTTGGGTAATTTCCCACACTGAATAGCCTATATCAGATACAACAAATCTTTAAATTGTTAAAACACTTTAGGTGATAAGTGCACAGAAATAGATATAAATAAACTACCACAGCTGCAATATTCACTTTTATCTTTTACAGAGTCAGACTTATTATACAAATATATGATCATACAATGCATCTTACATGTTTTAGCTGCACACTATATTCTGATAATAGTTATTTACATAATTATTCTTTCTGCAGGGAAAATATGGTGCACTATGAAAAACATACTTAGGAAAAATTCATTAGACAATTAGTCATACAATACTCTGGAGCTAAATCCACAATACTGTGCAAATAAGTAACTTCCTGAATGTACTTCTGTGAAGGAAGGTTATCCTAAGTGAGTTATCAATTTTAAAGCCAAATCTCCCCCAGGTGTCGAGGCAGACAGTAAATTTCATAGAACTTACATGCACTTACCAAATAAACAGATCAATTTTGCATAGCCATTAGAAGCACCATTACTCCTTTGTTAGGTTTTCTGCTCTTCCTACCATCTTTTTGGCTGGTATGTTTTGCAGGAAGTAGAACTGTGTCAAGTTCATTTCCCAAACCTCAACCCTGGAGTACTTTGGACTTCAAAAAGGTGAACGTTATGCTAACAGTGGGACAACTTGGGGGTTTGCTTTTTTGTCCTCTTGATCCTAAACAGTTTTAGTCTTTGGAAGGTTGAAACAACTTACACAAAAAAGACAAACGGGTGGCTCACAGACTGTGTGAGGATGGCCAAGTAATTAATCTACATTGCACGAGATTACTCATGCCTTTTAAGACACAGCCCAAACTGAGTTTACTTGTACAGGGACAGTTTGGAGGACAGAGACAAAACAATAAAACTGTTCTCTGCAAGGCAGTGATGAGGAAGGTCTTTGCTGCGCACTGCATAAGATTTCTTTTTAAAAAGTAATTCAGGGCAGGTGGAAGACGTGCCACTTTCTAGTACAGGAGTTACTGTGCAATAACTCCTTCTCCGAGTACTCCTCCTCCCCACTAACAGTATTCATAAGGGGCCTATCTTACTTATAAGTTCATAATTATTTTTTACAAAGAAGGATGAGAAGAAACCCATATTCCCATAATCAAAGGATTTCCCCAGAGGATTCCAGTGAGCTCAACAGAACTGCTTGCTGCAAAGAAACCACTGATGTAATTCAGGATCTGGCGAGTGTTCACTGGTAAATAAGCCCCATGGACATATATTAAATCTGCTGCATGCAAATACGTGTAGGATGTTGAAGTGGCTACAATGCTGGGCTGCATCTGCATCAGACCTGATGGTGCTGTGCAGCCCTGATGACCTTCCCTTATTCCCCCATAAGGGCATGTCCTCCTTTACCAAGTTAAGTCATACTTCTGGGAAAAGCTGTCTATTAGAATAGAGATTAAAATAATGAGGGGTGGGGAGGTTGGGGGGATGGGGTGTGTCTAAATTTGAGGAACAAAAACTTGAGGTAGTAAGGACTTCCTCAGGCTTTTAACGAACAGGTGGAAAAAGCACCTCTGAATGGTCTGTAAACATAGTCCTTGGCTTTAAATAAACATTGATGTTGCTAATAACTAAGCATCAGTGCCCTGAGCCAGCAGGTTTTGATACAGTTCTGTATATTCCTTACAGTTATTTGCCCCCTAGTTATGCTTGTTTTCTTTTGAAGAATAATTAAGATTTAATGGAATATTTTCACAGGTTTTTTCTGCTTGCTTTCTTGCTGCCTACTGTGCTGATTGCTTGTGTCTGATCCTGGTCATTATAAGAACTGTACAGTAATTGCCTATCTGGTGACTCGTTAATGAAGGTCCCCAGAGAGATGAGAAGCTGTTCTTTTGAAGTTCATCATGTTTGCTGTTGGCCTTCTAGTTTAATCTATACATTCAGGACATCTTATTCAATTATTGGAAACTCCTTTTTTCTAAGGATATGGACACCTTGTAAACAACGTCCTTTATCTCTGCTAACAACACGGCTTATGTCTGATAAATCAAAGCATTTTGCACACCAGACACACTCTTTTCCTCTTGAAAAGACAGGATGGTTCAGAAAAAGAAAACCAAAACATTCTGGTACAAACAGGTGCTTTGAATCAGGGAATTGCCTCCATAATGCAACATTTCAAACATCTGAAATTCAGCAACATATTGTAACAGAAAGCTGTGTTCATGAACACACATTTTCCAACTCTCAGAAGTTGCTATTTTCTCTTTTAAGCTGAGCTTTATAGCTCAGTTTAGAGCTATAATTTTAGAATTTGCTGTGAAACAAAAGTTTGAAATAGCTTAAAAAAAATGTAATAATTGGAACCAAACCAACCAAAAGCCTGGAAATAAATAGCTGGAAGCATCTAACCTGCTCTTGCAGACAGTCAGTCTGTAAGTTACCCTTTAGCCCTCCCCTAGCCCACTGCTACCTAGGAATGCTACCTTCTCCCCAGTGCTTAGCTCTGGCTCCCTGCACTTACATATCCCACCAACAGTAACCCAAGATACCTTCAGATCATCTCACCAGTTACCTGATGAATGGATTTTTGGGAGACCTGTCCCCCAGAAACTTATCAAACTGTTTTACCACACATTCTGGCTTTGACAAATGAACCTGCCAGGGAAAAGACTGTTCAACTGTACATTCCCACTACTGTAGCACTGGAAATACTCAGCATCAGTTCAGACAATTAGATTTTTGGTTTGTTTGTATGGTGATGGCAGTACACAAAAGTGGAGGGTAGCATTCTCCCTCCAGTGAAGGGCACACTGAAGGTGATTAAATTCTTCGGTTTTAATATTTGTGTCATTTACTCAACTGTTTTTCTACAGTTGTGCTATCTTTACAACAGAGCTATCGACCTGCATGGGGGGGGGTCCACTGTTTGGATTCACAAGTCTGCTTCATTTTCTCTGTTTGTTTACCTATAACTTAAGTGGAAAAGAAACAGCTGTGAGAAGGAAGTCTCCAGAATGAGGGCTCTGAAAGCAAGGAGCTTTTACTGCCAGCAAATGCAAGCATGCTCTAGAAGGCTTGGTCACTGCAAGTCCCACCAATACATCAGGACTTGAAAGACCCATGCAAAAAGTTTCTCTGGGTGCCTAAGTAGAGCAATAGGAAAAGACAGACCCCCCCGGGTTTGAGGTTTGATGGCAGTGCTGAACCACAACAGAGCTACTGTAAAGTTAAGCCATCAGGCTGGCAGAAGTTAAAGACAAGTTTTGCATAAAAGCAATTATAAACAGATACAAATGGGAGACCTTAATAGCTCAACAACAAATTTTAGTTAGCCCAAAACACCTGATGACGCTATTGCAGCCTCCTGGGCACCTCTGCTACTACCTATTTGCATACACCCTGACGTTTTGCAGAGCACTAGTCTAACAGTTCTCATCAGCATGACACAAGAAATCTCATCTTAAAATTCAAGTAACAGTTCTGTTTTGTGCATAGTTGCTGTTCTCCTGAACATTCCAATCTACAAGAAAGACAACTCTGAATTTATTTTCATAATTGTGCAAGGAATTATGGCAATCCAAACAGTACAAATGAAAAGAGTCACTACAGCTTAAAGCCACTTGTTATGGGATTTATATCGCGGGGACGACCTGGTGGATCAAAGCAAAGTCCATATTACCCCCTTACTGCAGAAAGGAAAAAGCAGGAGTTGTTAGGTGCAGCTGAAATTGGGTTGTCACTAAGCGACTGCCACAGGTATGTTTAGTTGCACACAGGGAATTTGGATTTAACTCCTTTAACCAAGTTTCACTGTATAATCTTTCCTGCTGCGGAGTGATGTGGAATACAGCATTTCATACCTCTTGGAATGCAGTCACCGAACAGAAGAGCTTCCCAGGGCAAGTGGATGGTAATACCAGAGTATTCCTGGCCCTGTGGATTTGAATGAAGATGCATGGTCAGTATTTCTTCAACTGCACGCCCTCCTTCAAAAAACATTACAAAAAGAATGCTGGCTGTGAAAAAATCTATGCTGCTGAGGATTGATACTGTTTCTTACTCAAGAGATCATAACATGTATCTAAGGCATATTGTTAAACAAAAATAAATACTTTGCTCAAATCAAACTAGTAGGAAATCTTACCACCGTACTTCAGTGTGTATAACAAAATGGTAAGAAAACTGTTTAGCTTCTTTCAGAAAAGTTTAGTTACAGAATATTTATTTCCCACATGCAATTGCACTGTACTATACATTTTTGTAGACCATTTTAGTAGCAAGTTGATGGAAATATTGATTCCTTACACATTGACATAATAATTTGCTCCTTTAAACCATTCATATTTTAACAAACCATTACTCATATGTTTTCCTGACCTCTTTAGCTACCTTTGATGTGAAATGACTGTTTTACTTAACAGCTGATTAAAATAAGCACCATTTGAAAAACAGAATTACTGGGGCATCAGGAATCTATTAAATGAGCTGGAAAAATCCTGTGGAGTATAATATATGCATGTGATTAGGAGCTCTCCACTGATTGGGTTTCCTTTTCTACTGTCTATTATAAAGACATTAGGAAAGTTGCATCAATTAAGATACTAGGCCTGAAATATAAAACTACTCCATTTTTTCATGGAAAGTACAAATAAAGGACAATGCGAAATCTCTCTCTCACTTGGTATGACCTTCCTCATGAACGAAACCCAATGATTTGCACAAGTTTTACTGAGATTCCTCTCAAACAGCCATTTCACGAACATTCCCTAGAACAGCCACCAATCAGTCAGTATAAAATTCACTGTTAAGCTTTGCTGAGGAGATTCTTGCACCTTGATCTTTTCATCAGTTCGCTTAGAGTAGGCACTACCACCGCCCTTTAAAACAGAGGCTACAAATATTTTTGCACAAATAAAGTAACTCAAATTTGACAGTTAAACTATGCAAACTCAAGTAACTTTTCTCTGTCACTTCTAGAGAAGAATGAATCATAGTTTGTGTATCTTTTCATAAAACACATAAAGGAATCCTGAGTTTTAGAATGGAAATTTTCTTCACAGTGTTAAATGCGTACGTTAAATTAACATCAAAACCTGTTGCAATTGGGCCTTATATCTTTAGCATAAAAACATTTTTAAAAGACTGTGTAACTGATTCCACCATTTCTTTTGGTGTTTCTTTCTTTGTCACTGGACTTAACAGTCTGGAGAAATCAAGCATTTTCAGCTAAATCTCAGCATTAGTCTCGAGTCAAACTAGAGATGGTAAAACTCATGCTTCCTTTGCAACCAAGCTTCCTTTGAAGTATTTCCAAAGGAGTTACCTGGACAATTCATTTGTTCTATTTTGTTATTCTATAACCACAGGAAATACAGTCACTAACATCATCTATAATCTCACAGTCACAATATGGTTTTTTTTCTCTTTTACAATCCTTTATTTTGCTGTTTTGAATTTGGGGGAAAAGAGGGAGAGCACTACATTACTCCATACCTACCTTCACTTCGTAAAAACACAAAAAAAAAAAAAAGGTGCCAATATAGTCTACTTTTAAATGATCGATTTTATCAATTTTAAGCAGGATCTGGGAACACTCTCTGCAAAAAGAACTGAAGAGGGTGTAATGGCAAAAAGAAGGAGATGCCAGTGGTCCTGTGAATAGAAGATGGAAACATGAAGACAACACGAAGCAATCTGCTTGGGTTTTTTATTTATTTAACAGCCTTGAACCAAGGACTGTCAAGAGAAGAACAGAAAGATGAAAGGGGTTTGTTTGTTTTACATCAAGTGATGCCTGGCAGCTGAACTGAGTTACTTCAGGTCTCAGAATAAAGAGATACTGAAGATATGGTCTTTAGCGATTGAAGTAGCTCTCTTTCTAGGGCCCTCTCTCTCAAGAGTCAGAATACTGATTAGTCAGTAGATGTGTAGGCCAGCACCCCCACCTCCTTTTTCTGTTGGTTTTATTTGTTTGGGGGATTTGGTTTGGGGGTTTGTTTGGAGTTTTTTTACATAGAAATAACTTGGGTATTTCTAAGGATCTCCACAGATTGTATCAGCACTGTGTGCTTGTAGGAACCAGGCTCCTGCACCAAATATTTTCCTCTACCAGTGAACCTTACACTATAGTGACAGAACATGAAAGGGTGCCTAACACAGTTTGTCTTCCAGACACATGCAGGCTTTGTCAAATAATAAACTCCACATTAACAATGAGAAGCAAGTAAAGGACTTCTGTCTTATCACCCTTATTTGAAAGGATAAGCTAAGATCCAAGAGTACAGGGACTCAAGAAGCCATGGACACATCCATATAATGGGTCTGTTTCCTGCAGCTCCTCACAGGGTGTTCCACTGCTTCAGCTGTTTACTTGGTAAGAGCTTACAGGATCTGACCCTCATTTGTTAATGCTTGCACAGCACTTGGAAAACACAAAGCGCTTTTTCTAAATGGGAATTGTCATCATAATTATTATAATCATCTAAAAGAATGATTTTTGGAGTACTCATATAACTGAAAATAACATCTTGTTCTTAGTACAAACACATTATTGGATCCGATATCCAGGCCATAATGGAACCTACATAAAAAAGGCAAGTAATTCATTAAGACGCTGCACCACTTGAAAGCAAATATATGTCTTGACTCCTAAGTACTTTCTCTTTTTCAGTTTAAAATACAATAATGCACATTTTCATCACAACCTAAATTATCTCTCATTTTTAGTATTATAAATTCTATTATGATTCAGAAGATCATATTACCATAGTAAAACAGAACAGTAATTCAAAGACTCCAAAGGCAGCAGTGTAACAGTTGATGGTAGATTGCACATTGTTAAGCAGCAAAAAGGGATTAATATGGGGGACATTAGCAACCTCAACTTAATTCACAGTCTGATGTCTTCCAGACATCAAAAGGAAATCTGGGATAAGGAGCCGTTTGCCTCTCTTTTGTAGGTCAAGAGGAACAAACAGGCATGGGATATTCTCTGTGATTCAAAACTGCTCTTCTTGACTCATGTTGTCTTGCACAAACCAAGCAAGGAAAAGCAAGCTGCCTTCCCCCCCACCTCACCCTATACAAACCCGTCTCCATTTCTCCCTTTCCTCGTTACCTCACGCTCTTGCAAATTACACGCAGGACTGAACAGCTCCAAATGAAGACAAGCTTTAGCACTTTATCTAGGATGAAGCCCAAAGTGAGGAAGACAGTGGGGCTGCCTGTAAATTCTGCAGTTTTAACATCTAACAAGTATCACTGCCCACTACAGCCACAACTCCTTCCTCTCTGCTTCCTTTACTGCTTCATATTTGCCTTCTATTTAACAAAAGCAAGTTGGGAGTAAACCACCATTATTCACATAAAATGTAGGCCCCCACCACTAATTCTTTGCATTTATTGCACTGAAGCAGAACATTTGATCAAATATTTGAAATTCATATAGTTCAATAAAAAATGCCTACTGTCCAATTTCAATCTGACATGTCTCGAATATTTTACAACATGCAGGGTTACCAATACTTGCTAGATTCACATGTAACATTTTTTTCAAGGTGAAATTAACAAAATGTTAGCAGGAGATCAAACTAAAATGTTCTTGTATGGACAGACCTGTAGAGAGTCAGTGGGGAAAGGTTCAGGACTCGTAACTTGTATTTGCAGTCACATAATGCCAATCATTCCTTCGTTGCTCCTTCTCTCTTTCCCTCAAATGTGAGATGCACAAACCACAGCTCTCCCAAATTAAAGAAATCCACATACAACAGCTCCTGGCTTTCTTGGACTTTGCTAGTCATATGCTTTCAACAGCCATTTTGCCCAGCTGAGCTTCACCTGCACAGAAAAGATGCCACACTGCAAAGTAATACCAGATGCAACACGGCACAGGTCACTTTTTGCCAAGTTATCTGGCCACCTTCTTTGTCCAGTGTCTGCCTTATCATCCAAAAAGGATGTGTCAGCCACGGGAATACAAATGCAAACTTGACAGGAAGTTTTGTCCAATAGACAAAACATGAACTGCCAAGAGAGACTTAAAACTAAGTTCACCTTTTTAATAGTTAATCACAGCATGCTGAAGAAATGTAAAGCAGCCTTAACTGAGAGACATTTGATCATAGCAAATTAACGATTCCACTAAGATGCCTTTAGAGATACCTTAGTTTGCTATGAATTAAAGTATCTTTACCTCATTCATCTCTACAGTATCCTACATCTAAGAAAACTGACATTAAGCAGAATTAAAAATAACCAAAACAAAGAAACAACAAAACCAAACCCTCAAACACACAGCATATTTATAGCTAATGAACAATAGCCATTTACTGACTCTCATATCATTAAAGCACTAACACACTCTAAATTAATAGATATTGCAATGAAGATTAAGTAATGATTGGGCTAAAACTATTCCTGGTGGCTTCTCATTTAAAAAGGGAATGAAGAAAAACCAACAGCAAAACATTTAGAAACAATATATGACTGTTACGGTACATGACTGTAGATCTGAAAGTTTTATTTGCTGAGACTGCAGTTAAACTGGGTATGAAAACATTAAAAATCAAATATTTGTGCAAACATAAAACTGATGATTTGTTACATTAAACAGTACACAGCCTTGCAGCAACAAGTTAAACTAGGGTTAAAATAAAATATGATTAAAATACAGTGAGACTGCAATATGAACAGAATTACTGTAGCCACTACCAAGCACGTTTTGAACATGGGGCAAATAAGGGGTCTTATTACACTAGGAAGAGGGAATTAAATTCAGTGATAGCACGGCAGAGCTTCCACTATGGCATCCGACACAGTCATTGCGCAGTACGGGAAAACTGTAAAGAAAACCAATGGCACATAAAGAATGTAGTAAAGAACTAGATCAAAATATTTAGCTTGATGCATAGGTGTTATTCCTAAAATGGGATTGTAGAAGATAAAACTTTCTACAAAAAGGTTTATAGAAGGTTATGCTTCTATAAAAAGAAGCATGATCACAGTCCTTATATCTGTTATTCAAAATGCTTCCTTCCTACCATGAAATTCAGCTTACAGGAGAAAGGCGCAAACTAAAATAGAGAGGGTCTTAAAAAAGGCTGCATGGTTTCTTTGGATTCATGATGCGCCCTGATGCCTTTTAGCATTTTGATGTGAAGAGATGCTCTTTTGGTATCTCAGCCAAAAAACAGTTTGTCCAAGGAGGATGGAATGTGACACAGCCCTTTCCATGCTTCACTACGAGGTCTTCTAAGGACAATGAGTGCTCTTATGTTGTGTGATTATAACATCAAAGGCATGTGTTTCTCAGATTAGAATCAAATGGAAGTGAAACTACTGCTGATGGTTTGGTCAAGTTCACCATTTTCATGTTCCCATATCAAATTATTTTTTGTCCAGATCCTAAGGGTAACATCAAGAGGAAGATTTGTTATCCATTCCTATGGTAGATAGATGTTTAATGAGCACTTGATGATTCATCTAGAGTATAAAATTTCAGCTGAGAGCCTGGTGTTATTATTCAAGCCCATTTCGCAGTCAGACAGCTCGTACTCTTCTGTAAAGTATTTTTTTACTCTGTGAAAAACAAGGCCTTGGAGGCAAGTCAGGGGATACACACTGGCATATTGGATTTACTGGCTTTATCTTGAACAATATGGCAGAAATATTTCAGTGATGCAAGATCTAGTCTATAAATAAATCAAAAACACAGTGAAAGACTGTGCCAACAGATTGTTGAAATCCCCAGTGGTTTGAATGGGAGTTTACTAGAGAGAATTCCTAAAGGGTTACAGTTTCAGGCAGAACTGAGCCAAATAAAAATAAAAACAGGGAATCTAAAATGTCACTGTGTAAATGAATCATCTGATACTGCAAGGGAGCAACACTCAATCACTGTTCAGCATTTTACAATTTCAAATGTTTGAATTTCTTTAAATCGATTCATTTTCTCTTCCTTTCTTTCTTCCATCTCCCTTTTTTTAAATGGGAGTGCATTTTAAGCATATATGCTTCAAGCCAGGAGGGGGGAAATACAGACATGGTACCAAAGAGTAGCCCAAAATGAAAACAGCCAAATGAGCCATCGGAGCATGAAATTCCCCATCTTCCTACCCCATCTGTTTCCTGGTCATGATTTCCTAACTTCTCTTGCTCTGCTTTGCTTGGCAGCTGCTGCACAAATCTTCACCCCAGCCAGAAGTCGAAGCTAAGAGGTTGTTATCAGCGCGGGTGCCAGCACGGCTTCACGGAGCCCTGCACAGGAGGCATCAAGCTGCAGAGCTGGCACTGGCCTGCAGCCTGACTCCTCTCCTGAACTTGGATCTGTACTTGAGAGCACAGCACAGCAGGGGTTAGGGCAACAGTGTGCACACATACCCCTGAACGCAGCTCACTACTGAAAGAAGCCTGAAGGGGAATAAATTTTGCCCAAATTAACCCTTATTTTATATCAAGAAAAGCTAAACTGACAGCTTCAACTATCTAGAAGCCAAGCAAGCTGTGTTTACAACCATACAGGAGTGAATCACAGCTCAGCTACTTCTGTATTTGAAAAATACAAACAAACAAAAAAAACCAACCCAAAAACCCCCCCAGCAGCTATTGCATACCAAGCTGACCTTGTCACATTCCTCTCCTTTCTGTGACACCACAGCGACACCAGGAGAAACAGAAACTGCCCTGAATCTGGGCCCACACTGCATTCAATTTAAATCATACTAAGTTTAAATATTTGTGTCAAAATTCTGATACCAAACTTGTTTCTATTAGGGCAACAGGTGAGATAGGCAGATTAAAAAAAAATAAAAGTTTGGAAGAAACTCAAGATGATGAAACTAGCTTCTAGCTCCCCAGCACCAACTTCTACCCCGAGATCCAGTTCTGTCCTGGTTCAGGTGCCATTAGAGACAGGGGCTTTCTATTGTACCCAGAAAGTTCCTCCTTTCCTTTTCCAAACACGCCATTCCTGCTGGTCTTTGAAGAAGGCTCAATTCAGGTAGGGAAATCCTGTCCTTTTAAAAGGTACTCAGACTTTCACATCAATTAAACTAATTGGCAGCAGGTACATGTACCTTAATCATAACTGCAAACACTCTGTGATTATACCAAATCCTTTCTGAAAAGGAGAGTGCTATTTTAATAGGGCCCTGAAAAACACATATTTAAAAAGAAAAATAGTTTATGTTAGACTGTTTCACTGTATTTCTTTCAAAAGTCAAAGAATCCAAATAAATAACTTTACCCCAATAATCTTATGTGTTCTAAAAATATACCTTACCATTTTTATTTTGTAGCCATGATCTGTTCTTTTTCACCGATCTGCACCTTTAGTAAGGTCTTGCCCCTATGCCCACATATTTTCTTACATTAAATCTTAGGGGTTTAACATGCACAGAGAAACCAGAATTATTTAATGATCTTCTTTTTCATATTTTTAATTAAAAGACTGACAGCTAAAGCGAGTTGATCAGCATCACTCAAACACAAGCCAATTGCAAAGTGCTGTTTCAAATGTAAGAGCCAGGTAGGGCTGCATCAGAAACACAAATTCAAGAGACACAAAGGAGTTAATGGTCTGTCCCTGAAGGAGGCTTAAATCAGCCCCCACATGCAGCACCTGCAAAAGACCTAGCCAAGACTCTTCCAGCCATCACTAACAATCAGGAGTGAACAAGATGCAGGAGAGGAGCACACCGCACAAGCAGCTGCTCTGCCTGGGGCAACTGATATCCCCAGAGACCCAAGTCGCTACAGGACTTTTTTCATCATTTTCCCACCACTGCTAACACTGATTCAGCTTCACTGATGTTACCAGCATTGAAAGCTGAGCAAAGTCAGACTCTCACTGGCAATTCAAACATCACTTTCATTTAGATGTATTTTGAGCTACATGGAATGAAGCTGGTGACTTGTCTGTGCAAGTGGATGAATCAGATAACCAAAGACAATGTTGACAGCACACTGTCCCCCCCAAGTAACAAAGCAGGATCAAGACTCTTGTGGCAGCATACAGTCTAGAGGAACTGCAACGATGGGTGTTCAAGGAGGCTGTTAACTGAGCAGGTGGGTTACAGCTGAAGCATCTCTTCCTCCTTTTGTAACTGGAGTCCTTCATACACCCAAGTCAGACAGTGTTGACTTGTTCACTTAGCATCCTTGAAAAGAAGAAGGAATTATTTCCAGAGAGCGAGCACCTCAATGCAAGTAACAGTCAAAACTAGTTCTATGCACAATCCGAATGGAAGCAGGCAGAGAGCAGTCTTTGGTTACACTAAATTGTACTGCTCTGGCTTCACACATCCCTTCTGGGCCTCCTAAGTTGGAGCATATGTGGGAAACTGCTCAAGTTGGTCTGTTTTCATCTCTACTAACCTAAATGTATTTTCAGGAAGGGAAGTTTGTTATCAGACACATCTAAGTCCTTTTTGTCTCTCTGCACTTTCAGAAGCAGGGAGGTTTGACAGCATGAAGTATGCTTCCTCTAATTTTGCTGGACACTGTCAATTCACTTTATAAGGACATGACAAACTTTGATTCTCAGTGTGCAATGCCATAGCTTTGGGTAGGAAGACTATGCTTATTATGAAAATCTGAGTTTTCATAAATGCAAATTTTTAGACATCCTACACTTAGGGTAAATTTATTCTAACCCTGCAATATGAAAAGGAGAAGCTATTGAAGACATGTCCTACCATGTTTTTGAAGAAAAGAGTGTTCGTTTTTATTTGGTTTTAAGTAGTAAGTGATAGGGAGAGCGGACACTTAAATTGATTACACCACCCAGGAGAAGTCCTTTGGGACACTCAGCTGGAGAAATATTTGCTCCATTCAGATCTGGCTGCCTCAGTCTCCAAGATGCTCAGCCCAGCGAAGGCATTTCTGTGCATACAAAAGCAAAATGTTCAGATGGACAGCAGTCAGTGGAAAACATCAGGATTTCCTCTTTGACACCTGAGTCTACAATGATCTCTCTTACACCATTTTTGACATTTTTAAATGAACAGGCTTCAGTCAGAACTGAGAAACAGTTAATGCAGAAGAACACGTAACAAAGTTGTACTATATCTAAGTGGTTCATGGGACAATCCTCTCTGAATTAATGATATTCTATATTAGATAAAAACTTACTTCCAAGGATTGCTAACTGAAAGAACATTATATACAGCATGAGCAGTTATTGCCACTTGTGAGCTTTACTTCCTTGAGAGTACATTTTTCTTTCTGTGCCATTGCAAAAAGTTACTCCAAGATAATGAAGATTAATTGAAAATGTACTTCAGGTGACTTGAAGATTGTAATCTGTTCAGCTGTTCCTTAGTTTAGGAAAGATCAATACAAATTAAATCAAGTTGTTATCATTATTTTTAAATTATTATATGAAATAAAGTCATCAGAGCTCTGAGCTTCCAAGAGTTTTAAAAAGAAAAGTAAGAAGGAAAATTCAGCTTGCTTGCTTTGTTCTAAATACAACAGCTTGCTTTGTTCTAAATAACTTGGAAAGAGAATTCTCTGAGATACCGCCTGAAAGATCTAAGCATAAAAAATGAGGAAACTTTATTATTTTACTTTCTCTCATGCAAACGTAATGTCTGCTGGCAGAGAAGCAGATACCCACTTTCTGTCCCCAGTAGCCAGGATAAAGGATATGGCCATGGGAAAGCAAATACAGCTTCAACATCCCTGGCAACCATAGGATATAGATAAAAGTGTAACTACAAATTAGAGGGAATTAGAATGAATGAGAAAAGGTTAGAAGGCAGTGTGAAATCCCTCTGATAACCTTCCTAACTCTTCTTTTCCAGAAAGGCAATTTGAAGGTTTTTTGTTTACTGATCTTGGTTTTGGGGGGAGGGGTAGTGTGAGGGGGAATTTGGGGATAATAATGCATACTCTCATACAAGTGGAAGTAAAAAAAGTTAATTACAACTTACAGCTTGCAGTGCACAGGATATTTTAATACTATAAACATGCACATGCATATATAGAAGTAACAGTTTTAATGATGAGAGTATCATGAGCAACAATGAATGAGATCCCATTATAAATGATGTCAGGTATTCAAGGGATGCCTTCACTGTAATTAAGAGATGATGGAGGAAGAAAACTAGGTTTCAGAAATTGAGACCTTTTACACAATGAAGTTCAAGCAATTTAGATTTGTTCTTGTTACAGGACTCTCCTCTTCCATTGTTTGCCATTTTGAATTTAATCTTTTTTCTGTCTCTGGAGTTTTGCCATTCATTTTTCTCGCAGGATCTTTACAGGCTCAGTTTCTGCTGCAGCAGTATTTCATTAGTATTTCTCTACAGAGAAACTTTTTTTTTTTTTTTCTTCCTAACAGAGTATTAGGAGGCTACCTACTGGTGAAATATACTGGCTCTAGTACAACCTCACAATGAAAGCATCAAATGCCCTATCACCCGAGACATTTAAAATTGACTGACGAAAACCTAAGAGAATTTTCCATAGGAAAATGAACCCACATCAGTGAGGGATTACAGGAGACCAAAAACCTAACAGCCCATCTTGTTTCTCTGATTTCTATATCCCCTCTTGTCTGAAAATGTGTAGCATATGTCAGTAACTTGTGTTCCTCTCCAGTCATCTTTTGTGAACAAGAATAATTTCTTCTCCCTATTTCATATGCAGCCCCTTCCTGGTATTCATGTCTGAAAACAGAGTTTGTATATCCTCCAGGGAAAGTTTATTGCAGTGAGGCAGCCACAATGAACAGAAATGTCAAGTCTTAATGACAAGAAAGCAGTTTACTCAAAAGATACTGATCTTGGTATGTAGTAGTGTATGCACAGCTTAGATTATAGGAATTCAACCCTGAAGCAAAAAGGCTCTCAAAGACCCCAGAGCTATGACTGCCTGAAAAGGCCACCTATTGAGTATATGCTTCTCGTTTCTTTCAGCTTTTCAGGCTTGTATTTTCTAGGATTTTTAATTAAAAGATAATAGCAAAAGATTTGGGGGTTTAAAATTAAATTCCCATATTTGTTTAGTTCCGCCAGTAGTCTTTGGCTCTTCCGTTCAAATATCTCACAACTGCCATTGCAAGAAACCAACGTACTCAACATGAATAGTAACATGCCCTTCTCTCTTTCCCTCTTTTCTCCTTCTTTCACAAGCATAGCAGGATGTCAGATCTGAAGAGAAATCTATGCCTTTCCACTGGGATGGGGACAAAAATGCCCCGAGAAACCCCTGGTTTCATTGTGGTCTTCAGTCCATGACACAACACAGCAGAGGAGTTAGTCGGTTCATCAGTACCATGCTGCTGCTTGATAAGCCCCCCACCCCTTAAAGGGTTACAGCCACACTGGAAACCACCACAGCAGCACCTAGGATGACTCCACCTCCATAATCAGATGCTACAGCCCTCGGGAGAGGACTGCATTCACCAGCCATTCTCCCGTTCTCTCAGTCTCGGTTCTGGGGAAGAAGAAACTGGCCTTGAACTACAGCAGCTCCCAGGCTTCCATCTGGAGCCTGACAGGTGAGCAACGACAAGCCTGAATCTCTGGTTCACAGCATGCCCCTGCTCCTGACAAGACTACTGTGAATCAGAGATCTGTGTTCACACTGACATAATTCTCTTCACTGACTTCCAGTGATTCCAAGAACTTATTCTCAATTGCTGCTTTTTCTTTCCCTCTGGAAGAGGGACCGATAACGGTACTTGCGTTGATTTCCCTTTCCCTTATTTCCTTTTATTTGCTAACTCAGTCTTCAGCAAGTATTTCATCACAATTTACAGGTATCCCTGCAATATTACAATATCCCTGCAGGAATAAGGAAGCAATAATTACAACAGAATAAACCAATCCACCACCACGCTCAACATAAAAATACCACAACAACAAAACAAAGACTCTTCCACACCCCTAAACCTGAGCTTCTTTCCCGGAACTTGCTTGGTAACTGAAATTGTTTTTACATTGGATATCTGGCTAGCTTATATTCTTTTAAACACCTTATTCATCTCTGTACTTCCTATGTGATAACAGAAAAAATGTAACAGCTTTTTAATCTAATTCATTTTTATGGCATTCCCTTAAAAGTTAATATTTTAGCTTGCATTTTTAAAGGAAATCAAAACAGTATTTTGTACAGATGAAGGCATACAACTTTTCCAACTAGTCAAAAGTGAAGGTTAAAATCACTTCACTCCAATGCCGTACTTTAAGGCAGATCATGGTGCAGACAAAATACCTTTATACAAGTTTATTTCCTCTGTCTCTGCCCACTTTCCTCTTGCAAGTTGTTACTTCATTTTATAGAGAAGGCTGAAATCCATATAAAGAGTAGAAAGGCACGCAAATTAGAGAAGTGTGTGTCAAGTGGCAGCATAAAAAGAGCAAGCGAGAATTCTGTTCCAGCATATAAGCTCTAAAAAATCTTATACACCATCAACGTGGATTCATTTCCATAAGAAACAAATCGGTAGCTGATGCTGATGAAGGCCGCTGTACACTTTACTGCTAATAAGTGACACCAGGGGCCTTGTTACAAAGTATTTCTAAACATCAGAAATTCTGTAATGGGGCCCCCAAGGGCCACGTCCACAGGCTGCGGACCCTCTTTGTGCCGCATATGCACAGTCACTTGTTTCCAAGGCAACTTACCCGCGCACGAAGGCAGTACAAGGCACTTGGTGCAGAGCGGTTGAGCAAAGCCTTCTCAGTATTTCCATTTTGTGATAGGGCCAGCATATTAGGAAGCAGTCTTTCCTTGATTTTGGACTACAGAATCAGCCTGTATTTATGTATCACCTGGTATCATCATCTGAAGAAGTAATACATCCAAAGAAATAATACAGAATGCCACAACTGACAATGGTAAGGGCAGAATTCTCATTTTAACAGCTAAAAAAACCAAATTCATCCCTTTCACGAGAAAGCAGCTGCAAGACATGAATGAGCACAAGAAGCAGCTGTGTCCCATTCCAGGACCTGAAGGTAGCAGAAGAGTATCTAGGATCATTGGTGTATTCACTCTCACCTTGGAACCTGGTCACGCTGCTGCTGATAATTAACGCCAACCACATTTTCTAGGGTACAGTATCAGTTCTGCCAGCTCCATCTATATCAACCTGCCCATCCACCATCAGACAGCAGCTTTTCCATCACGACAAACATATCTAAAGTAGGGGGGGCAAATAACTATAGACCCCACACACAAACATCCCCAAACCATTATTCATTTCCCTATCTGTTGAAGAATCACTTCATTCACTTGGAAATTTTCAGGCTTTTTTGTAAATGCTGAGGTTTTTATCAACATTAACCTCAGAAGGCCAGGAAAGGTTAGAATATCAGGATTCCATAAAAAGTATGGCTATGTAAGCTAAAAGTAAACAAATCCTACATCATGCTACTTGATCAGTCATCCCATCACAGGAAGACCTTAACAGTAATTGTCCTTGGTAGTCCCAGGTCGAGTCTCACTGCAAAAAAGAAAGTAATCTTTCCTGCACAAATACGCAAGTCTCTCATTAGCTCACAGCTGCACATTAGTTAGCAACATATATTTCTGCTTTAACTCCTGAAGCCAAACAAGGGATTTGGACTGCAATTCCTATGATATTCGGTCTGGGTATCTTGCTCAACCCATTTACAGCTCGAGTCAGCCAATAAAGTCACCTCCACACCTAGGTGCCAGTTTGAACTGCCATGAATCTGTCATGCTTTAGGTGCAAATATGTAAAGCGTCTACAGACATCTTTGTTAAGCCTCTGCTTACCACTACTGGTAATTTAAATACTGAGCTCTGAAGAAGATAAATAGAGATGCAGATAATTTTCAGGTTTTCTGCTAAGGCTACATTTAGTTAATTAGAAAAACACTGACGTATCCCAGAGGAAAGAAGGGAAATAACAAGGTTTTCCTACCCCCCCCCCAGTTAGCAGTTTTTGAGGTAGCAAGGCACTGCTACCTGCCACGGTCACAACCCGAGAGCCTCTCTCCCTCCCCTGGCACAGGGCCGAGCCTGGCAGCAGCACTGACCTGGACAGAAGCACCCACACACAGGGTCAACGTGCAGGGCAGCGGCTTTAAAGGACAGATGTGAAAGGACTCTCCACACTTCCTCCCAGAGCAGCCTCACAGCATCACCCTTGTAAGCTCAGGAAACACATTACCTGCATTTCATTAAAAACAAATCCTAGGAGAGGTTATTTTCCTTTCAAGAAACCAAGCAAGAAATAAGGTTATAGGTACTAAAATACCTACAGTGTATATTAAATTCACTGAAGTTTTGATTAAACATCAGCTTTGCTTCATAATAGATGAAAAAACTTGCTCATGTACAAAAAGCCCCCCCCTTTTGTCTTTTACTCTCTTCAGAATTTGATTTTCTTCTCAGAATAGCATTTCAGATCTCTTTGAAACAATGTGCCCCATGTAGTATGTTTACAGCCATAAACCTGTCATACAGTGGAACACTTCTAGCTAGGCATCTCATTTTTATAGTCTCTTGAGAAGCAGCTGACTTCTCCATGGGTCAACATATTGGAAACCTTACAAAGAAAACCTTACAGGAGGAAGGTTCTCATATTCTCAGCAGAATGAGCTAGTCTCCTCTCTTCCCTCTGTGATATACGTGACGACCTGCAGTGCTACTGTCTTTCCACTTTACACTGAGGATGCACCAAACTCACAGTACTGGAAGTTTTACTGTGGAATGTAGCTTGTGTAAGTGATGCCCCAGCCTGCTGATAACTGTGTCCAAAATAACAGAGGTAGATGCCTTCCTCTCAAAGTATATCTCCAAGTCACAACCTGAATAATGAAATCTACAGCTAAGCCCCCCAAGAGCTCTAAGTACAGTAGAGAAGGCACAACTGAAATACCAAAGCAATTCAGCAAAGCCAGCCTAAGGATCCATGTGCTCTCATTACTACTACCCCAGTGACACTAGCGTTGAACACACAAGCGTCGCAGCGCATTGGCTGCCATTACAAAAGCATCTGTTCCAGCATGGCAGCACATTTAGAAGCAAGCTATGCTTTGTGTTTCCAAGTTTCCCAAAGCCCACAGGGCTGCCAATGAACCAGCATAGCTCCAGAAACAAATCAATGTTTGGCTCTCCTCCCAAAGACGCTTCCTAGCTGCATTATCATTGACAAGGTAACCGATGCTGTCACTGCCTGTCGGATGGCAAATTTGCACAGGTCTTTCGCCACCGGTCTGCCAGTGGGGGATTCTCTTTGTTACAAGGAGAGCAGAGAAACTCTGGAATAAGCAGTTTCTTATTCTCTGGAAACTTCTTATTCCAGAGTTTCTTATAGCTCTCTGTCCTCCTAGCTTCTAAATGAAAGTACTTGAATCCTCTGGTACTGAAACATGGATATAAAACCTCAAATTTATTTGTGGGAATTGCCAGCTAAATGGGAGCTTGCTCCTCTTATCTATGGTATGAAAGAAAGCCTAATCTTTTTTTTTTTTCCTGAATAAAAATATAAAATAGCATCATGCAGCCTTATGAGGAAACTGAACTTTATTTGCTTCAGCACTTGACATTACTCATAGTTAGAAAGGTCAAATTTTATCCATCACCTAAGGAAGATTTCTCCGATTCCAGCTAGTGATGTTGTTGAGAATTTGTTACCTTTAAAACAAAGTTTCTTTCAAAGCTAAGTGTGTTTGCTCCTGAAATATTATGCAGAACTCCAAGCTACTGTATATGCTGACAATACCAGCTGCAAAGGTCTTTGAAAACACTGTTCATACAGCATGAGAATTCTGAACAAATGGAAAGCTTTATAGCAATACAATACACATAATGGTTGCTTTCACAATTCCATTTGACACTTAAATATTTAAAAACAACAAGGGACATATTGGTTATTTATTTTCTTTTTTACTTTAATTCTAGTTCTGAAAATAGTTTCTAACTTAGTTATTTTAAACCAGAAATGGCACCATTTTAGCACTGAACTTGTGGGCAATTCATCAGGTTGTGAATTCTAACCTGACACTTACAATACACCAAATGCTTTTTCAATGCTGCTGTTGCACCATCTGCTTTGATATTGCTTCAGAATTATACTTAAAAATATGTAGCTGGAAGCAAAACGAGGTTTATAGAATTTGACTACAATCTATATCTTTCTTGGAGGGAGGATTAATCTTCAGTGCTTGAAAGCTTTTATGCTTTATAATTTTTGACAACATTTGAAAAACAGAACACAACTGGCACTGCCACAAGGATGTAAAAGTTTGTTCCTTTCAAGTCCTAAAATAGTGATGTTCTTGCTAAGTTCTTCTAAAGAATATTTTGTGTGGTGTCATTTTTCTCTAACCCACAGATATTGCCAGGGTTTGTTTTAAAGATTCTTCCACGTGGGTATAAGACCAAAGTATTATGTAACTTCAGAATGCTGCAGTAAAACAGATCTGTGAAGGGTAAAGCCTGTGTTATTTTCTTACAGACTGTAAAGAGCAAAACAACTCAAAATCTCAATTCTTTTGTGAACAGACATAGCATAAACGAATGAAGAGGTTTCATATTGTTACAGCTTCATGTCATAGTATAAATAGTGCAGATTTTACAGTTTCAGTTGAAAATTTATATGGAATAATCAAGTTGCAGAGTAGGGAGGCAGACAGTTTTATGAGATGTACTGTAATTGTTCTGATCTATTCCTGCTACTGATGAAATAGGGGCAATAAAGTGAAAATCTCAGTTTCTTTGTCCTCGGTCTGAGTATGACCTAAATGCTGCAAATCTTGACAAAAATTAAGCTGTTTCTGCATGTGAGTTGGCTCTATTGTTGGAAATATTTATTAGGAAAACAGATTTTACTAGAATTGTTGAATGTGAGGCTCTCCAGCCTTCCTCTAGGGCATCTAGCCCTGACCTCTGTCAGAAATAGAATCCAAAACTAGGTGGATCAGGAGTTTAAGCAGCACTGTAAACCTCATTCTGATTTGTCATTATTCCAAGCAAAAAACCCAAAAAACAACACTCTCAATTTTATCTTTTTGAACTTTTCATAACTACTGGAACATAAAATAAAGATGAAGTAGGTAAGGTGTATTATTATTTTCATGCCTTTAAAAAACATTTATAAAATACAAAAAAGGAAGAAACAGTGTGGACATACCATGTATGCTAACACACTACCCTTCACTGTAGGTTTCTTACACTTTTTTCCCTGGTAAATTTTAAATGTGCAAGATGAATTTTACCACTTCTCAAGAGGATTTATTCCTTAGGCCAGATCTAGCAATTCCTTGACCGACCAAAGGCAAAACTGTGACTTGAAGCATTACCACATTTCTACAGAGGGTGCTCTGCTGCTCTGAGTTTTCAAGAGACATGGTCACTATTCTCAGAAATCAGAAGCAAGTGCAGTGATTCTGCATGTTGAGCATGAGGTCAATGGAGCATCAGATACCACTTCACGAGTGGATGTACCATTGATTAGAAAACAGTGAATGTGTACATGATCGCTATTTTTCATTCAGCCCTTCATTCATTCAAATGTATCTTCCAACACTGTTTCATACTTCAGAAATTCTTTCTGAGTGCTAAGAAGGCAATAAGGAAAATTAATCCTTGCATTAATTTTCTGCTTATTTATCCACTTCAGTTAGGAAGTTTGGGACACCACCACTTCCCCAGGGCTCACAAAGGCGTGTGTGTATTCCCTCTTTTCACCCATAGGTTGATACTGTTGTAAACTGACATCAGAGCTAGTCTATATTCTTCAAGTTGGTTACCCCATCAGCTTCTTCTGTCTCAAATACACGTTTCTGCACACTTCTCTAATTCTGCCACTTGCTTACATGACCCCAGCCTCTCTCCTCATTTCCCATCCATTGCACTTTGCCCCACCCTCCTCCAGCCTTCTTTTACCCATCATAGCAACATTTTTGCACAAACATCTTTGAACGTTTATCATTTTGTAGTTCTCACTTAGGGGTGGCTCCCTCTTATAGGGTCATTATTCTATAATTATCTCCTTAAAGTTCCCATTTGCTGTGGAAAAAGAAGAGCAAAACATAGTAAGATTGCTGACACATTAAGGTTTCTGCCTGTCATGCTTTTGCATTTCCTTCCTTTTCTGTTTATCTGTTTCTTTTTCAGAGCTCTTTGCAAGAAGGATTGTACTAAGGTCCATAACTAGGGCTCTCAGATCAGGGTAGCAGTAGTGATAACACTGCTTCCAAAGCAGAATGTGCTTTGTGTTTGACACACAATAAAAAGCAAATTTCACATCCATGCTTTTTATTGAAATGTGTGATGCTAATTCAACTGGAAGCACTCAAATCATCTTTCAAAAACTAATGCTGCAGTGACTGAGGATTGCTCAGCTCGATGGATTAAAAACATTATATTTAACTTCACACTGTCCAGCTGTGTAGGCAAGAGTTATTCTCATGTTATGAATAGGAAACTGACACACAAAAAGAAGATGTGGTTTACAAACATCGTGCACTAACTCAGCCCCAAAGTATGTTTAGGGCTGGAAATCATTCCTCCCCCTGATCAATCTCACAGAACAGCACAATCTCACAGAAACCTGTACACAGCCAAGCTGCCATTCTGAGCCTTCCCTTTTCATAATGCTGAATATTTCCAGAGAACCAACAGTCTCAGTTGCACAGGATGACCCCGCTGAACCCAGAATGAACCCTACATATCCCCAAATTAATATATATACACGTATATGTGTTAAGTATAGCTTTTAGCTTGCTTTGCTTGTTTATTTATAGAACTTAGACTTTTCTGGTAGTACTGCAACATGCATGCAACTCTGGTATATTCTGTAATGCTCTTCAAGAAGGCCCAGAGTAGCATATTTATGTTTTGGCAACACATGTGAATCTATGCTGCTGCCTCAATTAAAAAATTATCTGAATTGCCTTTGGCAAAGCAAACTGTCCCTTCCAACCCATACTAATCTATGATTCTATGATTCTATATACACACAAAAAGACTAATCTGAAACATTCTGTGAGGGTGGTGAGGTGCTGGCACAGGTTGCCCAGAGGAGCTGTGGCTGCCCCATCCCTGGCAGTGTTCAAGGCCAGGTTGGACGGGGCTTGGAGCAACCTCATCCAGTGGAAGGTGTCCCTGCCTGTGGCAGGGGGTTGGAACTGGATGAGCTTTAAGGTCACTTCCAACCCAAACCAGTCTGTTATTATATGATTAACTGAGGCTCTTGAGTGTATGTTACAGTTTAAAAATAAAAGCAAACCACCATTTTCTTCTTCTAGTGCAGACAAAAATAAATGGCAGCCAATTCATTTTAAACAACATTTCTGCACACAAAGTTGGTGACATAATTAAGAAATGTATCCAAGCTATTACTAATTTAACATAGCTCATCAATACTACCATCAGAGAGCTGTTTATGGCCAACAGTGTCACAACTGAATTTAAGCATTGTAAATACAAATATATTTTATTCATAGAAAATTCTTGTGACTTCAATTATGCAATAAGTATTTATTTGGAATTCATTATTTTTTGTTTGATAACCATCATTAATTCATGTTCAACTGATTAAGCCTGTTGTAAAGCTTTAGAGAGCATTAAACAAGACAAAATATAGATTTGTAGAGCTCTGTACAAATTCCCTGCAACTTCTGATCTGGAATCTGTGGACGATGACGTTATGCTTTTTCACATGACCACTGAATTTTATGTTACAATAGCATTGCTAATCATGGAAATATATCATAAGTCTATTAAAAACAATGTAGATCTCTGGACAAGAAAAGAAATCTACTGATTTAGTAGAGCTTTGCTCCTTTTAGACTGCACAAAGTTATTGCTCTTTTCACTATCCTTTTTCATTTCTGCATATGAGATTAAGATGTAGGGTGTTTCCTCTCCCCACCTCCACGTCATTTTGCAAGCATGCGAGTGCTTGCTTATCAACCAGCCAAGCTCTCAGCACAACTGCTTCAGTCAAAAAGGGTGGTATGTTTAAGTATACACAGTAAATTTAATCTTCCTCCATGTTTTTTCTTAAGCAAAGAGAGTGATAAAATTTGCATTGGAATATAAAGTAAGGTTCATATGTTCGTGAGCTGACTTTTCTTTTTATATTCTTTTTGCTTCAGTTTCCTGGAGCTAAGAAAACAGAGGCAAAAAGAACAAATTACAACAACACATATGTGACAGAGAAACAAAGACAACAACACTACTGTTCTCTATAGTTCCTGTTCCACAGAAAAATCTACTTTAGTTATCCAAGGAAAGAAAAGTCCAGGCTGATGCATAAAACCATTTTACTGAAGTCAACAAAAACTGAAGACAGAAAGACTATGCTGGAAATTAAGCCCAATTAGCGAATAAAAGAATGAAAGGAATTGCTCTTTCCATTTCACTTTCTTCCTTCAATATTCTGGTTTTGAGATCTTCTGGGTTTTTTTGGAGAGAAAGCATGGACCAAAAGGAGCAAGTGCACCGTTACAGTAGCTGTGCTGCACATCTAGGACCCGTGAATTCACTGTTATTTTCATTTGTAAAATGGTTACTAAAAGGCAAAGACCAGAGACTTGAAGGATGTAGGTGCTTCAGTGTATGTACTGAACAGCACACCCAGTTGAGCTAATGTGGCCAAGCACCTCAACCCCACTGCCTTCACTTTACATCTTTATTTGGTACCTTTTTGCTTTTGCCACTCATCTGAAGAAAAAGCCTAACTAACTTTGCTGTCCAGTACTGAATCTTTTGGTTTGTGAGCCCTCCATCAGAAATAGGCAGCTATAAATGACACTTTAATCCAAACATTGTCTGTGTTTGCCAGGTCTAAACCCATCAGTGATCACTGCTGGATTACAAGTACTGGAATCAAACATTCTCTTTGTTACTGTTTTTCTGTTTCTATCTATTCTGTAAAATTAGAGAGGCATGTAAGCAGCATTAATGCTTTTTCACATTCACCAAAATTACTGCAGCAGTTCCACGTTTTCAGCAGCAAGCACAAGACATCTGCTTCACTATCACCTCTAAACAAACCCTCTCTGCATCTTACCCTTCATGTTCATGTACAGCTGTAGTCTGCCTGGTTTTGGAAGGAATTCCATAGAAGTCAACAGATCCATAGCAGTGTCTCAGTCTGTACACTGATTCAATGACCATCCTCTTTCTGAAGCATGATTAGCGGCCTAGAAAACTTTCTATCCAAAAGCAAGTCTCACCAATACTTTGCTTGCATGTTAGCCTGAAAAAACTACAGGTGTAGTGAAAAGACTGTAAACAACTTTTCTCCAGTTTGTCACTTCCTTTGTACCAGAAGAGAGTCTCTTCTGCAGTGCCTGTTCTGCATGTGTTTAAGATTACACTTTAAGGAAACAGACAGTTTGAGTTGCAGTAATGACCCTGAACATTGTGCATCTGTATCCTGAGTCAAAGAAGTTAATCCTTTTTCTATCAGGCACAGTACAGAAACAGAATGGCACAGACCTGTATTTATTCTTGGGGGCATGGTTTTTATGAAATCAATTTATTAAACGTTATGTGGATGATCAAACTTAGTGGCATAATACTATTGATATTATGATTGATCTAGGAGTCCTCACCAAATGGCTATAACTTTGCTGTGAAAGATGTTATACAACTTCACAGCGTCAGAACTGCTGCTGGTCCAAACTCACTTAATATGAGGAAAATGCATCTTGATTTCACTTCCTGCAACCTTTCTATAAGCTTTCTCATGTGCATAACCATCTACTCTCCTTACACTGCCATGCTTACTTTTTAGAAGTATCACAAAAGTATTTAATTTCTTCCCCTTCCAAAGCTCAATATGAACTCAGCCAGAACATATTCTTAAAATTACTTCTCTCCATAAAACCAAGAACCAACCACTGACTTCTGAGTTCACACAACTGCTGGAAAACTCATCTGTGAAGCTGACTTTTGAAATTTCTAGCACCACAGACACCTACGTCACACACTAGCTCTAAGAATTTAATTTGAATTTGTCAAAACCACAACATGGTCACTTTGCAGTGAGCCTGTGAAATTATATGTAGGACAAAAGACAAAGTGATATATTTAGAACCACAACTGAAACAGGTAATGTAACTCCACATGCAGCAAGAAAGCTTTTGTATAGTAAAGGAAATATCCAGAACATCAAATACTACAGTATTAGTGATTGCTTTTGGTGATAAAATATATTATTCATAATAATTCATATTAAATTCAATTCAAATATTAATACTGAGAGATATTATTCATAAAGTAAATACTGGTTATCAGTCAGCACTACTAAAAATCAAGATCAGAAATTCTGAGAGTGCCTCATAAAGTAATCCTTCATGAAAGGAAAGATATTGCTGGTTTCAATGAAAATCAATGCAGTGGAATAACTGATTAAAGACTGAAAGAACAGCTTGCTTGTCCTTTAGTGACAGCACTGGATTCTAAAATGAAACCCAGCAGGTAGGAAGATGCTAAGTGGATTTAAAGAGCTCTCCTATCATATAGTGCTTGAATACCAAATTACAGTTTCTTTAAACACATTACTGGTCCCACCTATTAACTTTGTTTCTTGTTGGATTGTGGGTTTGGGGGGGATTGGTTGGTTGGGATTTTTAAGAAATCCAATTGGAAATGTACTGAGGTAATACCTCTCTGAACTAAGCAATTCTTTTTAATGAACCATCATTGCTCACCAGTAATAATCTTTTTTTCTCATACTGCTAGAGAGCCCATGCAGGCACTCACACATATTCTGTATTCTACAGTACCAGAGAGGAGACCATCTACAATTTTTACTCATTAAGCCTTTACCTAAACTGAGGTAGCAATACAGTCATCCCGGGGAACATGACTGCTTAGAAAACTGGTAATAGTACCAAGTTCTCTTCTACTGACTTAAATCAGGCACATAACAAAAAAAGCTACTGTCATTTCCATTAATCTAAGATAGTTTGCTCACCACTTCCTGCTGTATCCTTTTTAGCTAAGTAGAGAATTCTTTTTGTTGAGAACTGAAGTGAGCAGATGGACACAACATTCAAATACAATAATGCTGCTTTACATCTCTTTGACAGTATAACAGCACTGCATATTAGTGTAATTTACTCCCACTTCAAGTCTCCTTTTCACTGACAAAACAGCATGAAGAAATCTTCATGTAAATGAAAATAAATCCCCCGTGAATTCTAGGACAAAATTATGAC
Organism: Strigops habroptila; assembly: GCF_004027225.2. NCBI lineage: Eukaryota > Metazoa > Chordata > Aves > Psittaciformes > Psittacidae > Strigops > Strigops habroptila. The sequence goes on from NC_046358.1 coordinate 73,527,221, forward strand.
GTAGTGAATGCAAAACAGTGAACAAAACTTGGATGTGGATGGAAAACACACAATTAAAATATCAATCTGACTTGAGGGCTTTCTCAGTATTGCAAAATAAATAGGGAATGTCTATTTAGTTCACACTTAGACAACAAATCATAATTTCTCTGATCTCTAGAGATGATATCAGTGAGGCACATGATTAATACGTTATGGTATATTAATCACACATTATGGTGTGTCTGTATTCTGTTGCTAGTGTTGCACATGAACTGCCTGGGAGGATTTCAGTCTCTTGCAGTGGCTACTTAACATCTCTCTGGCAGTATGGAATGATCCACGGGGATCATTCTCAGAACAGCAAGAAAATTAAACCCTGTATCTTATGAGAGGTAACATCAAATGGCATCATTAGATGTTGAGCACCTACAGGATACTTCATCATGCAAAAGATTGCAGGCTGTCAGAGACCTTGCTGCTATGTTACCACAGTATAGTTACACATATTTAGAGACAATGCTGCTGTCTATGCTGCTTCCAGACTTCAGTAAGCTCACAAAATGTTCAGACAGGCCACTGATTTAGCAGAGCTGCTTTATAAAAATGAAAAAATACCAAAAAGTTGCTGCCTTCATGCCATCCAGTTCTCACACTATTCAGGAAGCAGGGAGGAGGAGCGTGCACAAAGGAAGCCTCTCCCCTACCCTGCAGAATCCATGCTGGAAGATGCTGTGTGCTCTGGAAATGATACAGCTTGGGATGCAGAGTCACCTGGGGCAGCCTGGACACAGGGGATTTCTTAAATTCCATTGCTAACAAGATTGTGTGTATTACACATTCTCACAGGATATCATTTTGCAATCCTCCCCCCACAGGAATACCAGCATATGTTTTACTAACTACTCCAAGGAGTAGCTTTATACAAATGAAATAAGTCACACAAGCACACCACCTAATACTTTTCCCACACAGAGTTTACTAAGCACAGGGAAGTAACTTGAAGTTTAAGACAGTCCTGCAAGGCTCCCACATACATCTATCACATACTCTAGAGCTTTTCCTTCTCCTGCTTTTTAAAATTATGAGGAAAGAATCCTCCTCTCTGATGTGACATATAGTCTACTTCTTCAGGCAAGCCCTTGTCTACTTACTGAAACACCTGACTAAACTGCAGTTCTTCACCTGTGCTACCCTCTATGCCTCATGTCAATCTTCCTTTAAAATTGAGAGCAAAACAAAGGCAAACTAGTATTCCCATCACCATGAAAGTTTTGGGCCAATGAAGATGTATCCTAAGCATTCATAATTAGATTTCACAACCAGACAGATTTCATAAACTAGTTTTCCATCCTGTTTATCAGCTGGTATTAACTAGTTTATCAAAGTAAGACTCAGCAAATGGTTTAAAAGCATCACGAGTAGACCTAAACCACAGAGGGCAGAAAGGGAAATGTATGGGATGCTAAATCAAAAGAAAGACAAACTACAGTACAAAAGATAACAAGCAAATTCAGTTTTAAACAGCTTAATTTTGTTTCATCTCTTCCTATAATTTTCTCCCAATTCCTCACCTGTCCACCACACAGAGTAAAATAAATGGTTACAGAAAGATAGTGTCATTCCCGTCAATAAATACCTTTTGCATACATAAAAGAGCCAACTAAAGAACTTTTATTTGTCTGTTTGCCATCTATTTTACGTAGTATTTCAACTTCAGTCTGTATTTTACAGGAGTGTAATGATTTTAATGCAGTAGAGTTTCAATCCACTAAAACGTAACAATTTTAAATGCTGCCTTTTCAGTTTTAGGCATATGCATCATTAAGTCAGCACAAAAATTCTTCGCATTGCATTTTTAACGGGATAGTCAAACTATTCACAGTGAAACGTTCTTAATTATGAGACTGAATCCTTGCTGTCAGCACTGTACTTTAAAAATGTGACATCCAATTTTATTTAATTCTTTCCCAGATTCTGCAGCAAAAAGGTTGCAGAATGTGTGCAATTATGGGCTAAGAAGGGGTGGTAAGGCAGCGGTAGTACAACAGGTAAGCAAAGAAAGCTATTTAAATTGCCGGGAATTAAGTGTCTCAGTGTCTAAGACAAATATTCTACCATTCAAATAATCCACTAGTTTAGTTTTGTGCATGTGTTCTACCAGTGTGTTTTATTAATAAGTCCTCAAAAACCTCATACAGCATTTGCAAGATTTATCTCAAGGTTTTTCTTGGCGTTTTATCCTACAACTGGAAGGCCACCTAGCTGGAGTTTCTCATGGCTGATTTCTTTCTCCGCTAATGTTCAGTAGCTATTGTTTTATTGCAATGTATTTACAAGAAACAGGCAATTTTTTTTAAGGTGCCAAGAGCTTCAAGCTTTGTTTGTTTATAGCTCCTCTGTGCACTACTACATGTCTCTTGGATTCAACTGCCAATGTAAGGGATTAAGGGGCTAAGCGAGTTTGACTGGTGCAGGATTCTTTCAAATAAGTTCCTCTAGCTCAACTCTTTCACTGGCAGTTTTTATTTAAAGATAACTGCCAAAAAAAAAAAAAAATCCCTTGGTACAGCAGGAATGACAAAACAATCACACATTTCAGGCACAATTCAATATCTATTCACACCTCTGGAAAAAAAAATATGTTGACAAAATCATAAAGCTCTCTGGCCTGTCGGCTTGCTTTGGTGAGCTTTTTGTTTAGGTTTTTTTAAGATGCCCCAACTGATCTTCAGGTTGTTAGAGAGGGTTGGAGCAACTGTCTCTTGCCCACAGGACAATAAGTATTCAATTAAGCTCCTGTAAGTGAAAATAACTTTTAAGTTATCCTAGAGAAACATTCTTCCGTTACTGCCTTGTTTCAGGCTACCTGAAATCTTTCTTTGGCTCCCATTCCCCACATATCAGTGATGCTCCTGGTATTCCATCACTAGAAATGGAAATTGTTCCTTACATGAATTACAGACAGCTTTACTTCTGTCTTTCTAGGGAGGGCTGAATTTTCGTTGCTGATGAAGAGTTATCTAGTAATACCAGCAATGAAATTCAGGGCCAGCCCCACAAGCATCTCTGCTGATGCAACTCATTTCAGACCAGGCCTGCTATTTGCTCCTTGTTTCCTGGGCACAGACAATAAAGTTGTAATAAAAACTATAAACTTTTTTTCTTTTTGCACAAATGGAGATGGGTCCCTCTTGCTCTCACTTGCTTCTTAGCTCCTGATCCTTGAAGTGAACTACAACTGTGTTCACTTAAAGCTACGCAAGTATGTTGCTGTTGTCATCATTCTGTTTGGTTTTTAAATTATGAACACACTACCTCAAGATTTATTTTTTTAAAAGATATTCACACACAAATCATTATTTGGTAAAAGATGCTGGTAGATCACAGTGTAATTGTGAGAGAACAGGAAGTAGGAAGAATCATCAAAACAAGAGTAGTTTTGATCACACAGTTGAATGCCAATACAAATACTCCTAATAAAATTTGTGGATAACACAGTGACAGAAACTATACAGAATGACTTCATCTCTCAAGGAAGTCGCACTGAAACAAATATGAAGCAGAATTATAGACCAAGGAGCATGGAATACAGGTCCTACCCAAGGGAATGACAGATCGAAGAAAAAAACCCTGCAATTCTGACAAGGAAATCGAGAATAAGTGGAAAGGAATTTATATACTCCTTCGTGATGCTAGCTAGAGACAAAAATAAACCCTAATTCAGTATCTGACAAAGAAAGAAGAATAAAGAGTAAGAATAAGACAACATTTCAGTCCATATGACTACAGAGCATTTGGTAATCACAGTTCTAAGAAGAGATGAGAAACCAGCAGAAAAGTTTAAGTAGATAGCGAACTCTAGTTTTAGTATGAAGCGAAGTGCAAGGTCCTGCACCTGGGCCGGGGCAATTCCAGGCACAGCTACAGGTTGGGCAGAGAAGTGATTCAGAGCAGCCGTGAGGAAAAGACTTGGGGTGTTGGGTGATGAGAAACTTAACATGAGCCGGCTTCAGTGTGTGCCCGCAGCCAAGAAAGTCAACTGTATCCTGGGCTGCATCAAAAGAAGCATGAGCAGCAAATCGAAGGAGGTGATCCTGCCCCTCTGCTCTGCTCTTGTGAGACCCCACTTGGAGTATTGCGTACAGTTCTGGTGTCCTCAACGTCAGAAGGACATGGAGCTATTGGAGCAAGTCCAGAGGAGGGCCACGATGATGATAATGGGGCTCAAGCACCTCCCATATGAAGATGGGCTGAGAAAGATGGGGCTGTTCAGCCTGGAGAAGAGAAGGCTGTGTGGAGACCTCATAGCAGCCTTCCAGTATCTGAAGGGGGCCTATAAGGATGCCGGAGAGGGACTCTTCATCTAGGATTGTAGTGATAAGACAAGGGGTAACGGGTTCAACAAGGCTTAAACAGGGGGAGTTCAGGTTAGATATAAGGAAGAAATTCTTTACTGTGAGGGTGGTGAGGCACTGGAATGGGTTGCCCGAAGAAGTGGTAAATGCTCCACCCCTGGCAGTGTTCAAGGCCAGGCTGGACAGAGCTTTAGGTGACATGGTTTAGTGTGTGGTGTCCCTGCCCATGGAAGGGGGGTTGGAACTAAATGATCTTAAGGTCCTTTCCAACCCTAACTATTCTATGATTCTATATAACAAATATGATTGTGAGGTTAAAAAACTGTGTCTTATTATTGGTAGACAAAGACTTGATATCTTTAGCTTATGTAAAAGGGGTCTCTACTGCTGTGTGATGCTATCACCTAAGTAACTTCATGGAGAAAAAAGAGACAACAATACGAAAACAGAGTAACTCAGCTGTAGGTCAAACGTTCCTCACAGTGATGGTGACTAACCACTGAAAAACCTATAAAGGCAAGTCACAGATTTCTGATTTCTTGACATCCCAGACCTTTCTGAAGAGATACTTATTAATCAGCGTTCTCCCTACAGTTACACTCAAATGACATTTGTGACATGCGCAGGATAGTCATGACCTATCTCACACCATGCAAACTGACTGATAGAATGACTCTTCGTATATTTAAAACTTATCAGAGTAAACATCCCATATGGTTTACCGCTGTAACATGTGGGAATAACCATAACTTAGTAAATTAAGTATATACATCTCTTCCTTACTTTCGTCTAAAAATACATATATTCCTCACTCAGAATCATTCCCTCTTGGCATGAGGGAGGCTTGACAGCTCTTGGCAAAAGAACATGTGATTAACACATGCGGGCTCAGTGTTCCTCATTTGAGAATACTGGCTTCATTTGTATGGAATACAAATATGTCACATTTCCTCAATATCTGTAACAGAACATTTATATTTATGAGGATATAAACTCATTTTCTCAAGACTCTGATATTTGTTGAAAATTAATCATCCCCTTGCGAAACACATTCACTAGAATATTCATAGGAAGCAAACATAATGAATAATCATATTCAACTTTCATAATCAAAGGTTCCTAAAGCAATTTACAGGAGATAGGTATCATAATGCCTAGTTACGGACAGGGAAACTGAGGCATATTAACTTGCCAAACATCAATAGCAGAAATGTGTTACACATCAGATTTTTTGGCAAATCTCTGGAATTCCTGTTCCTCTAATGCATAAAGATAGTCAACAAAAAAAAAAAAATAAGCTTTAATTTCAATTAATATTAATATATTTCTGTGATCTTCAGCAAGATTTCCCTGAAGCAATTGGTATTTCTCCACAACGTTCAGAATGTCTATATTCTTCGAAACTTGCTCATTTTTACTTCAGCTTCCTGAACCATCATACTAAAAATCTTTGAAAACCTAGAACAGGTCCCCTGACTTTATTTGTAGGAATGCTGTGAAGTCAGAAATATTATGTGGAGCCTCTCTTCAACAGTTTTTACTTTCATTCTGGTCTAATGAAAGTAGATTCAAGTAAAATTTCTTGTTTGTACTGTAAGATTTAATAAGGACACAAGGTCACCATAACCAAAGTTTGTTTAATCTTTACGCTATCATTTTTTAAAAAGTATATTTTATGTAGGCAAAAAAACCTTCGGTTTAAAATTTAACTTTACAAATTCATAAGATACCATTCTTCCATTACCATTATCATTTTAATTGAGGCTAAAGGATCCAACCTTTAACTCTACATGGAAAAAGAATTTTAACCTTGCTTTTGACTGGTAGGGGGGAACAACTGGATTTGCTCCTTAAGAAAAATGAGAACACTGAAATTGTAAAACATTGCACTGGCATTTCTTCTCCATTTATGTACCTCTACTTTGATGATGAAGTCAGTTCACAGCCCTACTTAACAAGCATAACTATATAGATATACTCATTTCTTACTGATGAGTTTAATAGTTTCTTATGAAATGATACATGCTGATGTAAATATAGTTAATAAAGTAATTATATTCACAAAATATTTAATAAATTTCCTTCTCCACATAAAGACTGAAAAATAAAATCTCCATGCTTTGCTTAGTGATTTTAATGTGAAACCGCTGGTGAAGTCGTCAACATATTCTCAGTGTAATACATTAAGCCAATATATGTGGGTGTCAAATAATTGGAGACAAGAAGTGACTGAATTCCTTTAGGGTTTTAAAGTCCTACATTTTTGCTTGGATACCTCTTTTCTGGACCATTAAGACACAGTTGTCAAAAGAATAGATGAAACAAGCTTTTAATGTTTTATTGTTGAGTAAGAGTTCAAAGGACTTCCTCTACCTCAGTATCCAGGGTTTACACTGTAAACCTGTATTTTATCTGCACACACTCAACCCCCAAATCAGTCTGCTAAGGGCGAAATTCATTTTAGAGAAAACATAACAGAGCAGAGTTTTTTGGATGTTGATCACACGTCTTACATTACTGCATTATCTGACATGATCCCCTTCATTAATGCATCCGCTAGTTCTTCTGCACCAGCCGGCAGGAGCTGCTCATTGCCTAAGCTGACTGACACGCAATCCCCAGGAATATGGTCTAACCACACACATGGAGCAAACCATACTGTGCTATTACTCCCAGTTATGCTGCTCTGATGTCAAAGCCACCCAACACACAAAGCATGAAGAAACATGATTGGTGAGGGGTGTGAAGGGCAGTAAAGTAGGGTTTCTATGGGTACAGTATGAGCAAGAGGAAAACTGAGGAAAATACGGGCCCACTGCTCAGTGAGGTGAAGGTTGCAGTGGTAGGTGATATAGGAAGGACTCAATAAGGATTAATGCCTCTATCTTAAATGGCAAGGTATGCTCACAGACCTCCTGGGGGACACAAAGTGAAGTACTACCCATAGTGGAGGAAGACTGACTCACGCTGAGCAAACTGGACATACACAAGTCCAAGCAATGAGACAGGACACATCTGAGGCTTTAGGCACAAAAAAGACAATGTCCAACAAACCAGACTAAGTCGGGTGGAGAGCTACCAACGTAGGCAGTGGATGCTGCACATTACATAGAAGGAGAGACTGAGAGTTGTTTTTTTCAACCTGGAGAAGACAGACAAGGCTATGGGGAAGGGAGCAGGAAGGAGATCTACTGCTTTCTAGACCTGCCTACTGGGAAGCGTAGAGATGACAGAGCCAGACTGAAGTGAGTGAAAAAGGAGAATCTCTGCCCTTGGGAATATTCCAAACTCAAGTGTGCAAGGCCATGAGAAACCTGATCCAACTTACAAACAACATAATTATAATTTGTTGATTTTAATCATCAACACAATTACAATTTCAACATCAACATAAAACATCATATAACATCAACACAATTATAATCTATTGATTGTAATCATCAACATGATTATAATTTCAACATCAACATATAAGATATAGCATCAACATAATTATAATTGGTTGACTGTAGTCAAGTTTTTTTTTCTCCATATGACTATTGCTATTAATATTTTGGAAGAGGATCTTTACTACTTTTCCTACTTTGCATAAAACACAAAGGTAGGAGGTCATATTCTAACTCTGCCATTCACTTAAGCTTATTCCCTGAAACGCCTTACCTTTAAGGACACATACCCATGTTCAAGCTATACTGACCTTGTCTGATTGAGTAAAAATGAGGGGGAAAATTGGGAAGGCACAGAAGATGGCAACGAAAGACTTAGAAAAATCAAATAATGGAAACTAATGCAATTTCAAAACCTGTCATACTGACCAAACTGCCACAAAACTTCACTTTCTGTAATATTCTGCACATTAGAGTAAGTATGCACAAACCTGGGGAGAAATCCCACAGGCTTAAGCCAGTGCAGACAAAGAGGAAATACAGAAACACCTCAATGGAGGAAACAGTCTGGAAGGCTCAGTGAGAAGTCACTCTACTGCAAAGTATTATATGACTGTGAGGCAAATAAAAGGTTAGGAGAATCCTGGGCAGTTTAGAAAGGAAAAGTAAGTCAAGGTGCTGAGAACAGTTTCTCTATGCTTGTGGGAGTTATGCCTCAATTTCTGACAGTTCAGTACAGAAAGACAGGTGCATTTGACAGATGTACTTTATTTTCAAGACTGAATGAAGAAAATTCCAGACATATACAATAAACCACTTATTTGATCCTATAAAAATGAACAGAAGAGTTTGTTGAAATCCTAGCAATGCACGAGTAGATGAAAGGAAGTACTAAAACATGCAAAGGGGACACACAGGATTAAATGCTATTTATGCTTTCATCTGATGTTGCACTGAAGCAAAATGTGATCAATTCATATAAACCTTTCCATGACCCTTACTTCATTCACTGTACAGGGGTTGTTACAGTATTATTACTACTCTACACCTCAGTGTGGGCATGGGGGACAGGACAGGACATGGACAACATCTCATTCAGTCAGTTGTGCTTGCCTCAGTTTTTTCTCCAAATTACATGAAACTAGCTAAAGCTCTAAGCCCAGCTAGCTGGCTGACCACTTCCTGGTAAAACCAGCGACAGTCTTTCATAAACTGCATGTAGAGGTTAATGCCTTACTTTATTATTATTTTTCAGCCATTCCTCACTTTTTCCTTACAGAAAATGGACTCCAGAGTTTTTCCGTCCTGCAAATGTCAGTGAACTGTGAGGACCAACAGGATATAGGAGAAGAAAGTCTACCAGAGTACACTTGACATCATTTGAATTAGTATCTGTTACAATATACAAAAAGCAACAAGACTGACCATAGGCGATCAATTCTAATATGTTCTGCTGATCACGCAAAGCAGAAGGGCTGGGGGGTTAATTAAGAATACTTGGTTTGAATAATATGAAGAACTGACCTGATTGTGGGATTAATTAGAGTACAGAACAAATAGTCTCCCAAAGGAAGAGGTAGAATTTCCATAGCTTGAAACATTAGGACAAGACTGAATGAAACTAAGGAGAATCCACAACAGAATAACCACATAATGACTTCATAAAGTGGTACAGTAGACATTCAGTAGGTATATTCCAACTTTAATTTGTTAAAAAATGAAAACTGCATACTGAAACAAAAGGACTGCTTGGTCCTAAACCCAGAGGTTGGGCAAGAGAATACACAATTTCTGTAACACAAGAAGGAACAGCAATAGTACCAAGATATTGGAGCTGAAGATGCATCCCTGCACAAGAGTATGGCATCTTCCTCAACCTCTAATGCATTGGAAGGACTCAGAAAAGCAGCACCTAACACCTTCCAACTTGCTGCCATGTGGAGGTGGGAAACTCTTAGCAAAAAGCCTAATTAGCCCGTGACTTTTTATCACACACAAATGCACTTCTTGCCTTGAAAAATGGTGGCAAAAGATATGTACTTCTGTGCACACTGCTGGTAAGGTGACATTGAGCCTGGTCTCCTTCTGCGAATTTCTGAAGACAGGAAAAAAATAATAACAATAATAATTAAAAAAAAGCACTACTGATTTCTGCTATACTTCCAAAACACCAATCTGCTGGGTTTTCTGGCTAAATAAAATTCACTCTTGTTAACCTGCAGCCTATTTCCTTGCATCTTTTTATTAAATAGCAGTACCTTTCTCTTTGCCTTTTTAAGCCTTGAAATCCACCTCTGCAATGCAGCATCTTCTTTGCTTAACACAATGATCATACTGAGCTCCTCTGCAGCTGAATCCCGTTAAACCCCATCATCTATCAAGTAAACCCCAAACTTTTTATCCTGTTTGCCATGACAAACAGGATACATTTCTTCTTCTACATTTTAAAATACTTTATGTTCAATGCAGCCCAACTGTTTCAAGAAGCCTGTAAACTAAGCAGCTTACAAATATTGTGCCATTTTGAAGATGCGTGCCTTATCCAAAGAAACCCTTGCAAATCTTATCAGTTTACCACTTCTACTACAGTTGTGCTTTAAGATTTGAAGCAAGTCAGATCACACAGAAACATAACAGATGCAACAAGAATATTCTTATTCTCACTATTTTTCTTAAACAGACCTCAGTGCAATTCTCCTACTCTCAATTGAACCTCAATAATGACTCAAGCTTCTTTCAAGTTTCTGTTTATTTTGCTATCTAAATAATAATAATGTCCTAAAAATTCAAAACTACATTAGACATTATATCTACTGCCCCTTCTAGGGTCATCAAGTTTTCTCCAGACAGGGGAAACGGAAGGAAGTACTTGGAACAGCTTTCCATAAACTTGTTTTAGCTACCAGAGAAATTTGTTTTTGCTGGATAAGAATTTCAGCTGCTAACCCAAAATACATGTGCTTTACAAACCATGACTTGTATTAGAAGGATTTGTAAAAAACCAGCATACTTGTCACACTGATGCACTTCATAAATGCAAGCCTCCTATATATGTGTACAGTATTGTGGAAGAGAGGAATTGCTAAAGAAAATACTGCATTTCACTACCCAGCAGGGTAATAACCATAGCAACATCTCACAGAAGAGGAGGAAGGTTGAGAAACTGTAGCTCTGGGATTAGATATTTGTAGACTCCATTTTGAAGATAAAATCTTTATTTAATTAAATGTTTATTTAATTTTGGGGGAAAAAAAGTCTTGTGTGTCTACAACAGACTAGAAAATTTATACAGAAAAGTATATAAACCTTGCAGAAATTATACAATACTAATTGCCATATTTTACAGAATTTTACTAAAAAAGAATAAAAATTAGGTACATCTACAAGAGTAACTGTGTAGATATTGATCAACCATGTAAAAGGATGAAATGAATATACAAAGGTTAGACAACTCAGTTTTCAATATGTAGCTCCTTCTGGGACTCATCATCATGCAACATATGCATTTACTAATATGGTTATGAGCAAAGTCTAGCTCATTTTGTATTTCTTGGCTTAGAAGTCAGTTATGCCCTTTAAAATTCATTCAGTAAGCTGCTGGTCAATTTAAAAGGTAAGTTCAGAATCACATGGACAGACTGGAGAAGTGTAGGAGTTGAGCTTTCTTTGGGCTTTAGAAGTACCTAAAAGTCTGCCTGTCTACCTGAAATTCTTCAGCTTTTTGACTGAGAAACCTTCCTGAACATTTCATTCCAAAGGTCTTTTGAGATAAGCTAGTCATTTCAATGTCACTCTAACTTACAAATGCAAAGGTATGATAAAACTGAACGAATTCTCTTTGGATTGTGATGCCCAGAACCATAGAAAGTTGGAAGGGACCTCCAGAGGTCTCTAGTCCAAAACCACACACAAAGGAAATGTGGCTAAAGAAGGTTGCCAAAGCTGTGTCCAGTGAAGTCTTGAACATCTCCAGGAACAGACATCCTCTCTGAGCCTCATTCCAATAATTTACCACTCCTACAGTGAAAGTTTTTCTTTACATCAAGTGGAATTTCCCATATTCCAATCTGTTGCCTCTTGACCTCTGAGACAAGTCCAATTCCATCAGGACTCTGCAATGCCCTATTAGGCAGTTGTAGATCACGGTAACATCCTCCTTGGCCCTTGTCTTCCCTGGTCTGAACAAATGCAGCGCTCTGAGCCTCTACTCATACATCACATGATGCAATCCCAGTCACCTTGATAACCCTCCACTGGACTCTGCCATATTTGTGAATGTCTTCCCTGTTCTAGAGTGCCAAACCCACATGAAGTGCTCCAGGATTTCTATCCAAGTCTGAATCTCTGTGAAGTTTGCATCAAGTTAAAGGTTATTTGAATTTACGACAGACTCAAATCCATCTCTAGTGAAAACGAACACTAAATCTTGGGAATTTTCCAGAAATTGAAGGACAATTTTGTTCAGGCTATGTTCTACATACACAACTTGATTCCATTTTTCTCCAGAAAAGAATTTCAATCCATATTCTCCATTTACTTTTCTTTAAAGCTTTCCTTTTATAAAAATATAAATTCTATAAAAGATTGTTGTCCCTCCAGTAAGTAGGTAAAATCTTCCTTTTCTATTTTTTTATGCTGCTGTCTGGGCTCTGTAATGAGATTGCTTTACAGAATACTATCACAATACAGAAAAACTCTGCTTAAATTCTATGAGAGCAAACTGATCATTAAAGAGGACAGATTAAAGAGCTCTTTCAGAAAAGGAGAAACATCTAACAAAGGTTCAATCAACCAGAAAGTATTGTAACAATCTAATTCAACTAATTTTCAAAGTACAGGATAATGATTCCAGCAAAATAACACTTCTTCAGACACAACATTCAATGGGAACATCAACATTTTAGTAAGCATCAGAATTTCACTTCTGAAGCCCATACATCCTCTGCTCACACAGAAGAGCAGTTTTGAACCTCAAGGACTGTACTTCCCCAGGTGAGATTCCAGTAAGAAACGCTCTGTGACAGCACTCAGTACAGTCCACTTGCTCATGGGCATGAAGTCCATGGTACCAGACTAAAACTAGTATGAAGTAAAACCCCAGAAATAATTACAGTGTGGATTTCAGGTCCTCAATACCATGAAGATGGTCAGAGGGCTGGAGCACCTCTCCTATGAGGACAGAGCTGGGTTTGTTCAGGCTGGAGAAGAGAAGGCTCAGGGGAGACCTTGTAACAGTCTTCTAATACCTAAAGGGGGCCAACAAAAAATATGGAGAGGGACATTTTACAAGGGCATGTAGTGACAGGACGAGGGGGAATGGCTTTAAACTGACCGAGGGGAGATTTAGATTAGATACTAGGAAAAAGTTCTTCCTTGTGAAGGTGATGAGGCACTGGCACAGGTTGTCCAGAGAAGCTGTGGCTGCCCCATCCCTGGAAGTGTTCAAGGCCAGGTTGGATGGGGCTCAGGGCAATCTGGTCTAATGGCAGGTGTCCCTGCCCGTGGCAGCGGGGTTGGAACTGGATGAGCTTTAAGGTCCCTTCCAACCCAAACCATTCTATGATTAACTACTTTGCCCTGGAGCTTTGCTCTTCTTTGTCCTTACTACAACCTGCCCCCCCTTTTTTGTCTGGCCTTACTAGAATAATGTGTCAGAATCGTGGTGGTGGTTGGCAGTTTGTGAAGCTTTGGAGGTGTAGTTTATGTTGCTGCTTAAGAACAATTAATATGTGTGACCTCAGTGTCCTAAAATGGTGCAAGTTAGTTTCTACTCATTTTAAGAATTTTTGAATATAGTTTATTTTGGTTTAGTTTTCTTTTAAAATGGGTAGTTGGGGCCAATTTCACCGCATTTTTAAGGGTATCCAAGCTAAAGGAGATGGTGCTACAGCATTTTAGACATTCACATTTCTAGCATATAGTATGTGCACAGCTGCCTATTCTTTGAAACTAGAATAGGTTACTGTCCATAGAGGTATTCGGTGCAGTGTATAAGTACATTGCAAGTTTATCTTAATGCATTTTGATACACAAAGTATAAAATTCAAGAGCATGTAGACCCAACTAGCAAGAGCTGGTTATAAGAGTTAACTGAAATAATTCTGAAAGCGTGTTAGTAATAAGAAGGACACATACAAACAAGGTGAGGGGAGGAAGCTACTGAGACTGATCTGTTAACTATATGGAGGAAAAGAGCAAGAAAGAGGAAAACAGGGACAGCCAAAAAGTTTAATCTCTTTTTTGCTTCAGTCTGCACTAGTGACATAATGGCAAGCAGGTTGCCAGTACAGTTAATACCAATGAATAAGGGCATAATTGAATCTCTCTGAAGTATAGAAAGAACAACCTAGGACTACTTAGAGAAGCTAAATATTTTCAAACCAGTTAGGGTGGATTTAGTTCATTAGAGATCTGACTGAGGCGATGTCAAATTATCATTTATAACTCATGACATTGGTGAAGTATTGGACAAACAGAAAAGGGAAAATGGTGTGCCTATCTGCATTCAAAAAACAGGACGAAAAAATAAAGGTCAGACAGTTACAGAGAGGCCTGATTACTTTCCTGAAAAAATATTGAGACAAGTAATCAAGCTAGTTAGAAACTTCTGGATAACAAAAACCAGCCAGTAAAGATTTGACAAAAAGTAGTCACCAGAAACACATTTAATTTCTTTCTATGAAAAGGTAACAGGCACATGAAAAACAAAACAAAACAAAAGGAAAAAAAAAAAAAAGTTAAACTTCCAGATACTTGTAAGCTTGTTGACATATTCTTATGGGCAAGCTTGGGGGGAAGGAAGGGGGACACCTAACCAAACAACAACAGACCCCAAAACGAAAGCCCTGTGAACTAGCTTCATCTAATACTCGTGTACTACTAATACAGGATGGGAAACTATATTCTCCAGGATGGAAATGCATCCACCATTAGAGAGGGAGCACCAAGTCAGGTTCCTCCACTGACTGCACTGCTTCTCACACAGTTTGTTGGTTTCAGTAATGGGACTATAGAGAGTACACATTTTCTTCTGAAGAAGATACAGGAGTGCAGAAAGTTCTACAAGAACACAAAAGCAGTGGAGCAAAACAAACTCCCGCCCCACAACTTCCCCAGAAAAGTGTGACTAACTGGAGAAGAAATCTAGAAAAGTGAAGGCAATTCAAAAGGAACAAAGAAATTGAGAGGCACAAAGAAATGATAGCGAATAGTCAGCTAACTATGAATCCTGAAGACTTGATCAAAAGGTTATAGCAGATCATAAGTTGTTTATGACTTAGCAAATATCATGCCCTTACAAGAAAGGGAAGGCATAAAAGGCATTCCTGGGAGGCATAAAAATATGCTATGTTCCAAAAATAACAGTTCATCTAGATGTCACCTAAGATCTTGCATCTGTTTTGATCAGTGCTGCTCCAGAAAAAGTTGAAGAATTTGCAGAAAGAATTTAAGAAAAAATTCAAGATGAAAAAAAAATAAATAAATAAAAGAATGATCAAAGGTCTTGAATTTGTCCTACAAGAAGAGCTTAAAGTAACTGTTGATGCTTAGCCTACAGAAAAAGCACAGGCTGAGAGGAGATTTGGTAATAGTCTTAACTTACTAATAGGAAGGAAAGAATCTGTGCACCGTTTTTACTTGGGATACCACAAGAATTAATGAGCTTAACTTACAGCTAAGGAGATTTAGGTTAGATATTAGGAAAATCTTTCTAATTGTAAGAATACTTAAGCTCAGGATAGATTTCCCTGAGGATGCTGCAAAGACTTCATAACTGGAGATCTTTAAGAGCAGTTACATACTCATCTGTCAGAGATGAAAAAAGAACAGTTGATCCTGCTTTGAAGCAGGATGACAGACAAAATGACTAAGATCTCTACCTGCTCTTCCTCCAAAATGGCAAATTGATTTCCTAGAGCAGGATCTCAAATGGATGTACTCCCAATGTGGGAGGTGAGTTTAATTTGATGCATACATTTCAATTACCTACAGTGAAGGAAATAAGAAATCCTAACACTCCAACTTTTACTGTAGGAAAGATAAGATGTTCAGGAAATTTAAAACCAATGAAAGAATATAATTTCCTAGTGGTCAGCTACAGGCATTAAATAAGAGGTTTTCCTACTTTGCCCAAACTGTTTTCACGCTTGTAGTTGCATGTTTGCTGTACTCTATATCCTCACATTGTTAAAAGCCCACTGTTGTCCAAAATTTGAATTTCAGAGAGATAGAGAGGAAATTATTTATTTCTTTTAATATTTTCGTATGACCTTTCCTCTCTATATCATCTACCTGTCTACCAAACACATCATATATATAGCACAGTCCCAAATGGGAATTTAGGAAGCTGCTGCTTCATCTTTCCATGGGATAAAATATGTGCTGTAAGTGTTTAGCATCATCTTAGCTGTGCTGATTTAATTTTTTATCAACTTCATGTATATATCCAAGCTGCATTTTGTTAGGAAGTTGGGTACAGTGAAGAAAAAAAAAAAAAAGAGGCAAAGATTCTATCAAAAACTATTGAAGAAGATTTGAAACATTCCTTACCCATATTCAGGTATAAATTCACACGATCACCTCTCCTGGCTGAGCAGTATATCCTCTTGTAACAACTATCTTAATTCTGATCTACATTAGCCCAGAAGATTTGAACTGCTTCAGTGGTCCTTAGGATGAAATTTGCTAAAAAGATATCTAGAGTACCAGCCATTGATCGACAACAAATGTTTTACAGCTGAGTAAGTACACAGACATAACCTCCAAAGGCACACATCATCAAAACTAACTGGTTTTAAACTGTCTTTCCTTTAGGAGAAATTATAATAATTGGGGGCATACAAAGCTGCACTAGTCTTCTAACTGAAGATGAGAAATCACCCTATACAAAAATGTAACCTAAGTCTTCATAAGACAGGGATGAAACTTAAACTGAATATTCTTTTGATACTAGAAAAAGCTCTGACACCACAGAAAATCTATTTTGACAACTGTAGGAGTTAAACTCTAATTTCAGATGCGTGGCTGTCAAAGAAAAAAAAAAAATCTGTTTCTATGCCTACAGAGATTAGAATCTGGCAGATGATCTAAAAACCCAGCTAAATATTCTTTTTATAGAGTCACCTCCTGGTCTCCTTATTCACATAAGGAGACTTGCAGCATTCAAGAACAATAAGGGGGATTTGGCTCATCTTGCTTTTCTGTTCAATAACATGCTGTAAGATAAAATCAATACAGACAACCGCATATTAAACTGAAGGTCACTCGTATGGCAGGTAACTACCTACACTACAACATATCCCATTTATACACATCTCTGCTGTTAAAAATGACTGCTTTTGCAACTCATGGCAATTTTTGAGTGTCATTTTCCACGTCTATCTTGAGGTATGGCAACAAGTGGAGCAGCCCGCTATGATGGAACCTGCCCTTTGCACAGAAGAGCTTTGCATCTTCAAATACCAACATAGACAATTTCTTGTGCCCTGTGCTGTCATAACGCTCTGATAAGCAAGTTTTCCATCATCACTCTTGCTACGGGTCAAAAAATCCTTTCCATGATACAGAGAAATATGAGGCACAAATTCTGAATGTAGGAAGGAATGATTTCTCATGAGTTTATAGGCTGTAATCACAGCACAGTGGCTACACAAAACTGCTGGCTAAAAATGTATTTATTTCCAAACACATTAGAGACCTAAGTTTTTACTCTAGAAAACTTTATCCTGAAGTTTGAAAGTTTCTGAAAGATTAATCCATCTCCAGAAGTGCCGGGCATTTCCAGCCTTAACTGAAACTCAACTATTTATTCTGCAAAGGAACTATAAGCTAATTAGCCCAATAATGAAAATACCTAAAATAATGAAGAACCTGATTTCTTTTTAATTGTTACCTTTTCATGGCATTTCTTGTTCAGTATCCAAAAAGAGGCACAAAATATATTACATGTTTTCAAAATTTTAGCTTAACTATCATCTGAAATATGATGAAGGCTGCACTAGCCTTTCAGTCTACTTAAAACTGCTGAAGAATTCAATGTGAAGCTTTAAATTAGAATAAATATGATTCTGAATACTAATAGTAAAAATTTCTCCTATATGCAGTCTAAGTTGAGTAAAATGCATGTCAGAGTCCAGATACCTACAATGATTCATAATACATATAGGTGGTTAAGAAAAACTTAATCATACTGAAGAAGGTGTCATCCTCCACGGTCAGCATTAAAATACGGAGCCAGCAGGACTGGGACTTAATACAAGTATTATCTAATCCCACTGTCTACACAAAGACACTGGGATATTGTTCATAACCCTGTCCTGTATCTTCAGGTTTTCATCAGGTTTTTTTTTCCCAGGACATATTTGTGGATGCATCTTCTTCCAATAAACTTTTTTTTTTCCTTCTAGCATCTTTTCAAAACCAATGTGAAAGGTTTGCCCAGGTTCCAGCATGCCATGTCATTCATGCCCACATGAAGAAATAGCAGTCTGTGCTCTTAACAGCTTGTGGTACCCTTTCAGCAACATCTTGGACCTCAGCTCCGGGAGGCAGTACACCTCTCCTGACTCCTTGCGCATGGAAGATTAGCACCTCAGTACCCTTAGCAGGTAGTCGCCCACTACAAGCACTCACTTTTCTTCCTGCAGTATGCACCTGACTCCCTGCAGACCTTGCTCGTGGGTGTCTACGGCTGCCAAAGCTTCGTATCTGTCTGTCTTTGTAATACTGGAGGGTGGGGACTGAAGCTTTGTGGGTCCCCAGTGTCCAAGGTGCCTCATTCCCTTAGTGACATGGTTTAGTGGTGGACTTGGCAGTCCCGGGATAACAGCTGGACTTTATGATCTTAAACATCTTTCCAACCTAGTTGATTCTATTCCATGTGCTGTCTGCTAGAGGAGCGTGTAGGGGTGTGTACAGAGCATGTAGAGTGTGTACATGCCCCTTTAGGTACTGGAAGGCCTAAGATACCTAATTGGATTAGAGTTCTCAGCCACAAACTAGCTCCCTATCTTCTTTACCAATTTAATAGCTCTAGAAGCATAAGAGCAGAAGCATTTGCATACACACAAAGACCAAGAATAATCCTGAAGAGCAATGACTGCTGTAAAGAAGTAATGCAGCTTTTGGCAATCTCTGCATCATCTAAAAGCTAAGTTCAAGTTTCAGCATGCCAGACCCATATGGCCATAGCTTTTCAAGATCTCACTAGGCTCACACTTCTGTCCTTGGCTCCAGCTGCTCTGGAGCAGACTCCTTCTGCTACTTCTTTGTGAAAGAAGGGCTGAATGGCTATTTGGCTATATATAATGGCTCTAAGACCAGCAATGACACCAGTTGTTCCCTACTATTGATTCTTTGAGACTTATTTAGTGACATATATGACACTACTAAAAGCAAATGTTTACTCTGCAAAGCATTCCTGAATCCATTTGCTTTGCTTCAGATAGCTCAAAAATTACATGTACCCTGATTATATGCTGCTTTCTGATCAATTTCTACATCATATGAGGGTTTTTCTCATTAATTGTTTTGGAAAAGTTCTAGAAAGCCCCCCAGAAATCTTATTCTTTTAAGGGACTTGTCTATCTCAAAGTACCATACGCACTTGTTACACTTTGCCTGCTACTTCTCCCAGAAACACCTCTCTCCCTCCAGGATACTATGCCTTTAGGTGCACTAGACAGCAGCTAGCAGATTCTACTCACACTGATCCTTCCAATGATGCAGCAAAGTCACCAAATCAAAGTTTCACATATACAGATTCCCCGAGTCATTACTAGTCAGAACAAATCCATACTTTCTTCTCTTCCTTTTCTCAGCTATAGCTGTCGACTCAACACTTGCTCAGCATTCACACGTTTTATTCTCTCGTGTCAGCAACTGCAACATCTCTCAGTAAGGTATCAGGAGCAAGAGAAGACATCGATGAAAGCTCAGTGCCTCCTCCTATCCCTGCTGCTGCTACCTTGCCTCATCTCAGGTTTGTACAAAATATTGCCTCCAGCTTCTATGCAGCACATAGCCAGCACCTGCATGCTTCCATCCCTTTTTAGTCTTACTTTTTATTTCTCTCTTTTTCCCTCCTTTTAAGCAGCTGTGTTTCTGGAGTTTCCCTGGGGAAAATCTTAAACTTGAAAGGGCTTCTTAATAACCTTCCTCAGCCCTGCACACAGGAAATTAAGCCATTCTGCACATTCAGCATTTACCACTCTGTTCTGCAATCCAAAGTTTTCATCCATACATATAGTTTGCAGCCATTTGGGGATTGACTCCTTCACCTTAGAGAAGTGATGTGGGTAATAGTTCATATACTGAATACAAACGGCTCTAAATGTATCAGAGCCTCTCTGCACGGCTGCCAAAGACATCTGTCAGACAAAACTCGTACCAAGTCAAAATATAATTAAGGGCCTTTGACTCTCAGATTACTCTCCTTAATCACTCGATTAAGTGTAATGAGTACCCCTTCCCCTTAAAAAAAAAAAAAAAAGTGGCAACTTACTTTTTCCCCCCTGCCCCCTCTTCTAGTGCGCTGTGGTTTAGGGAATTCATTCTTTAACTCCTCTTAGCTGTTTTCCCTCTGATCTAAGAGACTGATACTTAGGGACAAAACCCTCTTTTATTTACATACCAAGACTGAGAAACTGGCTGTCTAATTTG
Source organism: Strigops habroptila (assembly GCF_004027225.2). NCBI lineage: Eukaryota > Metazoa > Chordata > Aves > Psittaciformes > Psittacidae > Strigops > Strigops habroptila. The sequence goes on from NC_046358.1 coordinate 73,547,604, forward strand.
GCTCCATCCCAGGCAGCCAGCCTGCAAAAAGCACAGTCAAATTGCTCAGCTGCTGTGTGAGTTTGGGAAGCATGGTGCCTGGCACTCGGCACAGCACTCACAATAATTCCTGACCAGACTGCCCACAGATCTTGCAGAAGGCTTGGACCAAATATTTTTCTTCTTTTATATTAAGAAAATCAAAGACCAATGCTGATCTGTTTGCTCTCCCATTTAAACTAATGTTTCCTTGCACAAGTACAATTACAGATATAGAATTATGCTTCTTTCCTGACAGTTAACATACAAGAAACATCTACAAATGCTGACATATCTCACACGTGAGATCAGGCACATTTTCTGGCTTCAAAAAGAGATATACCAGGTGCACAAAGCCTTTGCTTCCCCAAATTCTTCACACTCACTCATCCAGCACTTTGCTACTCTAACTCCCTGCACTTACTGCCACAGAGCCATCTTTCCAGCTTCCAAAATGCCTGCATTAAAATAACATCTCTGTGTTGACATTTGTAAGTGCAGCAAGCTGTGCCCCTCTGAAGTCACCCATCCTTCCACTTCCCTCCTGTGAGTGACTGAGCGACCCTTTTAAAACATGTGTATAGAAAGATGGAGTGCTGTGCACCCTGGCTATTTGTTGATCACATTATATAGAACACAAAATGCCAAAGGCTGGCTTAACTCCACACGTTTCAGTGAGATTTCTATTAGTTGCAGCAGGCCACTGAAAACTCCTGCCTAAATTATTATCCATTGACAACACCTTCTAAACAAAAATCATACAATTCTTTTAACCCTCCCTCTACCTCCTACAAAGCTACAGCAAAAAGCACTGGGTAAGAAGGCTGCAGCATAATGCTACAGCAAGCTCTGTTAATGCAGAGAGAGGGATTTACTCCAAACCTGTTTCTTGATTAAGCCGTTCCTCCAGCAGAGAGGCAGAGAAGGCTGGCAAGACCTAGGAAAGGGAACTGGAAATTCTTTCCTCTACTTGTAGCAGAGATATAGCAAGCACACGACTCAAAGATGAATTAAGCATCAATGTGCCACAAAAATACTTAAGTGAGCTGGTCTGTGACTCCTATACAGCAAGCTCTCTATATAGAGTTTACAATATGATTTTTTTTTTTTCCAGTTAATTGATGTGAATCAGACTATTAAAAAATTAAGGCTGTCAACTCTCAAGAACTGCTGTGAAATAGCTGGTTTTCACAACTGCTTCACAAATATAAATAAAGGCCTACCATGCTAATTTTATTTTAGTAGCTCCTGTGGAATCCAAGAGAACCAGGCTGAAGAATTCCTATGTAAGAACATCCCAATAGTTTTCAAGATTTATTACAAGAGGTTTACAAGTGGCCTGAAAAGGTTTAATACTCAATCTGACACAAACAAACTTCGTATTTCTCTTCTGTCAGCCAGCTGAGTACATCTGTCAACCCCAGTACCCACAAGATGCACAGAACTCAAAATCCTTATCTAGCTGCTGATACCAACGGCTTTTGGCTTCTGATTTAAGACAACAGAAAAAGAAGGTAGGCAAATTAAAATTCTACCCTAAAAAACATAATAAATTCTATTCATTATCAGGGAAGCAATGACACTGGTGCCCTGCAGTTACAGAATGTGAAGCGTGGGGGACACACCTCTCTGCAAGGAGTTTGCAGAAAGTATTTCTTGAATTATTAAGAGCAACATAGATTGTGTTCAGTATTCATAGTAGTGAGTTTCAATAAAAATATCCAAATGCACAGCTAAATAAAATGATCATGTGGCAACCAGCATATATGGCAAGTACAAATCCAAAGTACCACTTAATGACAAAACCCACCACCAAACCCCTTTTCACTCTGTAGTGTTTTGGAGCATTCACAAATCCAAAATCCAAAGGAAAAATGTTCATTTTTAGTCTTGACAAGCTTCCCCTTACACCGTTACTACAGACAGATGCTTGTTTCCACATAAATACAGCAATCAAAAATTGATTATGAATAAGGGGAAAAGTTCAAACTGTTTTTTCATTCTGTGCTTAAAAAATACTCAGGAGCACTGAGAGAAGAGTCTGGCATAGCTTGTTGCAGAGCCAGCAGTGAGCCCCTAGCTCAAATGTTCTTTTAACATTCCCCGAGATGCTGCCAGTGCCTGCAGAACTCCTGCTGATGTACAATTAAATGAACTATGAGCACTTTCTTAAGAGTCACCGGATTTTCCCTGTTTTCCAGGAGAGGTAAGGATGTTATAAGCACAGAAAATCCCTATTTTTCCATCAGGTAGATCCAGCATCAAAATTTCAAATAGAGATTTGCGGTCTGCTTCACATATTTGGCATTTTTGTTTAATCTATTTATTTTTAACTAAGAACAGTCATCTTGAAATATTATTTTAAAGAAAGCAGAATTGATTAGTTTAGCCAGCAAGTGCAGGTTCTACATACTCTTAAGAAATGCACTGCAAAGGAGTGATTAAAACGTTACGTTACCATGGCTACCTTTATATCATAAGCAAGGAAAACTTGCACTCAAGATAAAGAAACAAGCCACTATTAATATATATTTTTTCATTATTTTCAGAAGGATGGTCTGCTTAAAAGCAGCAATTATGTGTTGGTCCAAATATTTTTTCCCTGTATGTTATGCAATTTGCCTTTTTTGTTTGTAGGTAAAGTGATGAATATCTGCTACTTGCATTAGTAGTTAATGATTTTCCCAAAGCTCTGAATACTTCAAGCTTGTTCAGATATTTAAGACAAAGAAAAACATGACAGAAGGAACAACTTTAACACTGCTGTAATTGCAGCTCTGCAGTGTTAGACCAAGGTTTAAAAGAGAAGTTTTTTCAAAACAGGATGATGTGCAAATGTTTCCTAACCATGAAACAAACAGAAAATTGCAGAGACACTTTACCATGCAGGTGAAGTAAGGCTGTTAGAGCAAAACGGTTATTTGTTGATTGTGCTGTAAGAAACAGTTATTGTCAAACACCCTATCATAATTTTCCATGAAAGTTTCTTGAATACTATGAACTTCTATCAATACAACAGACCTGATTCAATAAGTGAAAATTGCGGAAACATTGTCAGATGCTAACATTTCAACTCATGAAAGCCACACACTTGACAGGAATGTAGTCATATTTATGAAGCTTCTTTTTTAATGTCTTAAATTAACTTTTCCTGCTAAGTATAAATCTGGGAACGGACTAAAATAACTAGAAGACTCTTAAAGAATGAGTTATCTCACAGTATGCCAGCTTGATTCCTTTATCAGAATAATGGCTACCTCAATTCATTAAAATAATCTAAAAAAATTTTTTTTTTAATAATTTAGAACTGTTACATCGCAATCCCACATAACCCTAAAGACTTGCACACTCATCATTAAAAGGGAGAAAAAGTCATATCAATGGCAAAAAACAACTTTTCTGCTCTGCAACAAGGCGTATGCCCAGGTCCTACTATGCTATGTGGCAGAACAAAAAACTAGACAGGTGAGTTAAGCATCAGTAAAGAAGATAAAGCAATATAGCAAGAGCTAGAGAGAAGCAGGAAGCAAGTCTGTCTTGGTGATGATGGCTAGAGAACCTCTTACTCATCAGAAAGCAAGCTTTGAAATCTCTGATGTGTGAAACACAGCATGTGAACCGTCACTGATGAGATCTGCAAGGGCAATTACACGAGGAAGAAAGTTTTGACTTTTCAAGGTATAAAATAGGGAAAGTACATATGTTTGTTCTTTCTGCTGTTTGAAAACTGGGATCAGAGCAGATGCTCATATTCCAGTTGTACTGCTTTTGATTATATGAACCAACTAAAAACCTATTTACTGAGGAACTACATGATTTAAATTTAACATGGAACTATCCATTGTTATTAAAAAACAGAGTGCACAAAGTCTCATTAAAAGAGCTTTTTCCCCCTTCCCTTGTGCTTTTAAACAACAGCATAATAGCTTCCAAATAAATGAAAAAAACACATTTACTTGGAACTACAATTGAAAAGACTATACGTTGTGATTGATGGCAAATTCTTTCCAAAGCTTCAGTGGAGGGTTATGACATCCATTATTGCAAATCCCACCAATGCAGAAAAAAAAACACTTACTGGATGCTGTACAAGAACAGTCCAGCCAACAGGACTTTAATCATAATAAAGTATGGAAACATATTGTCATTTTAATAAATACATTAAAGAACTTGTTTCTCAAACAAACACCACAAGAGTTTTAGTGGTAATAAAAGATCAGAGGCAAGGTAAAAATCACATGTAAAGACTCCACTTCTTTTTCTGAGGTATTAAAAACACATTATTAGAACTGAAAGGATTTGAGAGAACAACTGATCTTCCACCTTTGTATTTTTAATTTACTTCACGTTACACTTCTTTTATGCATGCAACCATCTTTTTTCCTCTTATCTGTTTCTCTGAGAAACAGTTCAGTTGAGACTGCAAGCCAAATGTTGTTAGGTGATTAACATATTTAATAAAAATTTCCTCTCTCTAAACTGCCCCCAGTTACATAAGCAGAGTGCCTAAAATGTAATGAAGCACACTAAAGTACACAGAAATTAAGGCAACGGTCAAAGCTGTGCAGTATTGGAAAAGCAGACTCCACATTTCAAGGTCTCTCTGGTGCCCCACTAAAGAAACCATCTCCTCCACCTTCTAAAGAACTCCTCTACAGATGTTTAAAGTACAGTAACTGTTATATAAAGCAATCCCTATGGGTCTTTACAGAGGGAATATTGTCCATTGTATCTAATATTGAAAAGATAGGATGGTTAATAGGGATATTATAAAAACAGGAAGAAGAAAAAAAAGAGTAAATGTCTTCCTTCAACAACATCTGGAAAACCTTCAAGGCTCTCAAAAGGACAGAGTTTTCCAGGCTGGTTGTTTTGTTGTTCATGCTCTAACAAAGGATGCTTCTCCATTTTCTGTAAAAATTAAAAAGGCTCAACTGTGCATTTACACACTTTATAGGTTTCTCATATCCATAGAAAAACTGACAGGTGAGTTAAGTTACTATACATGCAAAATGTCAGATAAAAAGCTGGTCATCTTGTATAGCTGTTCCAGCTCCTTGAATTTAACACTCAATCAATCATCCGTAACTGAAAGAATTCTCCGAAGACCTAGATTCAAGCTTCTGAAATGAAAAGAAACAAAACCACACTACACCATTGTATATATATACACACACTTTATGTATATACATTTTATACTTATATATGTGTGTGTACATATATATATATAAAAAAAAGTATTAAAAATGGTGGCATAAATATAATGGAATTTTTGTGGAAAACAGCTTTCCAGGACAATAAGAAACCCAAACTGCAAAGCATGACACAGAGAAAACTAAGAATATTTGTACACTTGCACCTGACTTCAGCAAAAGGTATACAGTACTTCAGAAAGTTTGCATAGTCTCCTTGTGAAAATCTTGAGCTAAGGGAGGGTGGCACCTCTGGTCAGATTTGTAAGCCTTGGACAGGAGTCCTAAAAACTCTTGCCTGTTTCATTTAAGTGCTACTTATGGAGAAGCAAGACCTCCTGTACATTTTTCGAAGTAGAAATGATAAGTGATAGAAGTACAGTTCCCTGAAAAATTCAGTAACAAAGAATTATGAAAAGCTCTTCTGAATTTCAGTTCATTTGAATACCTCATGCTTACACAAATCCCCCTCAAGATTAAGATAATCATATTAAAGCCTCTATGAACATAGCCAATAGGGATCATAGCAAGTCTGAGTTACCATCAGGTAACTTTTTCATCATGAAATATATAAAAATAAAAACTGCTTAAGTTTTCAGCTGAGATGCTTTTAAGAAATTAAGATGCCATTAGAGATGAACAAATGAAGAACCTTAATAACATCTAGCACATTGTGTAAAAATCGCTGTACTGAACAACACTGTCAAAGAATTAGGGAGGTATGTTTGTGCTTTTATGGGGGTGGGAGGTCAAAGGGAAAGGGCTGGAAATGCAGTGCTGATAACATTTCTAAACGATGTGAAAACTGCCTTGTGAAAAATAAAGCTTAGCTTTGGAGACTGTTCTTAGAAATATTTTTCCAGCACCAAAATGAGATTTCTGGCGACAAAACAGATACATCCAGAACAACACTCTCCTCACCTTCTTTTCCAAATCACGAAAGTAAAACATCGGGATAAAAATGCAGCACTTTCACTGAAAAATACACTGCAGAGATAAATATTTCTCTGACTGGTGCATCAGACAAACTTATGCACTACTCATCCAACCTTTTCATAAAAAACACACACTCTCCTATGTGTCTGCATTTCCCAGGCTAAAGCACAATTCCACAGATTCTCCACTGACTACTAGCCTTTTTGTAAAGGGGAACACACATGTCACTGTTCCTGATAAGTGGAAAAAAGTGTCTCTATTAAGTTTCTAACATCTCAGATTTACTATTTTCAAAAGAGGGAAAACCTCCTAAGCCTGGTGGTCATTTTTGTTTGTGCCTTTGCTGAGATAAGACAGCTTAATACTCGCACTGAAGATACTCAGTTCATATTAAACATTGCTCATTAATGAAATCAATATATCACTATGAAATGAACACTGAATGATAACGCTAAAACAAAAACCTCTTTTTTGTAAGTATCTTGTTTCAATGTTATCAAAATGAGACTGATTGAAAATTGGCAAAAGCCAACATGTTTTAATAACATGTCGACAATGTTGAAATGTTTAGGAAGAAAAGCACCCTATAAATACATACTTATTTTAACTTGCTCTAAGAGCAACAACACAGAAGACTCCAGACTGGGTTCTGATGCTGGCCATGTGCCATGTACTTGTTGTTCAAACATAAGCTTTAAGCCTGGCCTTGGCCATCCCTAAGTGCCTGATGGCCTCAGCTGGGGGCCAAGGGGCAGGGGGACAGGCCTGCCCTGCCCACCCCAGGGGGTCCCCAGAGGGAAACCCCACGGCTGCAGCTTCCCAGGGAGCTACTGGCCCTCACTCTAACTCCCCTAAAGGGAACCATTTGCAAGATATGCTTATAACATTACCTACTCACACAATCATCTCACGTGCAGCGTAAAAAAAAAAAAATAAATAAAGCCACAAGTGTCAGACTAGAACAGTGACCCCAGACGAAAAGCATGCAGATGTCATAAGCCTAAATTCATCTGAACTGACACTTCTTGAAGTCCTAAAAAGGCTCTCATCCTAAGCTTTGTTTCTGGAAAATTTTCTTTCTGGATGTATTGAGATGGTGAAGGGGAAAGATGGACGTATCTCCACAAAATGTTCTTTGCTCCTCTTGAAGAGTAAAAAAAAGAAAAATCACCCCCACCCCCAAATCCTCCCACCAGAACCCAAGAACATCTATGTTTATCTTCACCCTGAGAGTCTGTGTTCACTCCAGCATATGGCACTGCCTCAGTTTGGTTTCGCCAGTAGAAAAGGCTAACCTCAAATCTTATGGCAACCAGCACAAAATTAGATCTCCGCCCGCCCGCCCCCCCCCCCCCCCCGTTAGTGTCTGTCACTTCAGTGATTTGCTGCAGAAAAGCAGTGTTTTTAACCATAGACTGGTACAAACTCCTTTCAGAGAAGGAATGGCACAAAACAGACTCCATCAGCCATGAAGTTTCACCTTCTCTTCCAAAAGAAATTGCCTCTGGGGACAGTGAGATTTTCCTTCTCACTCAGTTTGCTGGATGCTGGACAGCCATAGCTTTGCATAGTTTTACTGGACTGCTCATCTAACTCACCCCATTCAGAAATATTTCTAATTAGTCCCAACAGAGGTTTCTCATCCAATTCTCCCCTCTTCTAATTCAATTCGGCTGCTGTAAAACAGGACTACAGGACTCAAAGTTACTGTAACATAGTATTTCCTGAAATGTTCCCGGAACTGGTACTCCAAGAACTAGGATGTTTACAGGATTTAAGACTTATGAAGCCTGGACTTCTGAAGTGTTTTTTGATTCTGAGTATATCATGAAGACTGCAGCAGCCATGAGTCAGATAAAGGGTATAAATCTTTCAACCTTAAGATGGAGCCTTGGATGTAAGAGCCTCCAAGAGTCTCCAGTAGCAACTCATAACTCCACTCTTCTACAGTGTGATCATGATCTCTAAACAAACGCAATAAACACCTGCAGCTAAGTGACATGGAATCATCTTATCCACACGAGCCTGTCTTTACCACTTACCTGCTCCAAAAGCCAGCAGGAGGACTCCCCAAGTCAACAAGAACAGGCCAAACCACTTTGTTTCAAGTTGTCTCTCCTTGCACCTGTGGGAAGACCTGTGAGTCCCTATGCTAGACTACAAAATAAATTAAAAAGTCTCCTCCCACCCAGTTTCTTTGATGCCAAACATTCGATAATAAAGACCTCTATCCCCTTCACCATGATAACCTTCCTGAAGTGATTACCCTCTTCAGATCTTGATTCCCTCTTTCAAGCCAACTGCTCTTTTACTGTTTTTGCTATGCTTCCTTCCTGCAGTCCAGAGTAACTGAAGATCACTCCAGATGAAAACGACACACAGGAAATTAAGAAACTGAGAGATATTGTACTATTCATAATGACATTACAGAGCTGCTCATATTCTCCACATGGAAAGTAGGCTCTTGTGCATTTCCCGCAAAAAGCAGGAAAAATAAGGCAAATCCTCTTTGAAAGAAATCAAAATCTGATTTCCCACCTCCTAATCAGATGATTACCTGTCAGTTCAGGAGCTCGGCTGGAATCACATATGTTTGCAATTCCTACAGCTCACAGGCTCAATGTCCAGAAAGTCCATTAGCAATCTAATGATTGAAAGTAGCACAGTCAGCTTCAGGGAGCACCAACAAAATCATTTTGAAAAAGAGGAAAATATTTATTTTTGCCTTTCAGAAAAATTCAACATAGACAATGAGCTTAGGCAGCACTCTGACCATCAGGGGATAAATCAGTTTTCAGCTGCCATGGACAGGTAATGAGGACCTGCTGTTGACACAGTTGTGAAGGGAAGGGAAGATTCACTAGCAATTTTTTATTCCTACTGCAAAGGCAGAAACTGGGTGCTGTTTATTATTATTTGTGACAGTGTTTCATGCAGAACAGCAGGTCCTCATTAAGGAAGTCACATTTACCACAAACATTCACCTCTCATGCAGAGATCAAGTTAGAATTTGAGCTCACAGCACATAAAAAATCTACTTTCTCTTTTTCAGGAGGCAAAAGAGAATCAGAAGGAATTAACATACACGTTACCACAGGCAAACTTTCTTCTTTCAAAATGACATCTTTTAAATTTCAGTACCACAAAAGATCACGATATAACTAGGAAAGTTTCCCTACCTAGTTTTCATTCAGGCCTTAAATGGAGCAGGAGGGGGCTCAGTAAAAAAGTGTCAGTCTTAGAAACCAGTGTTCCTTCAGGATCACAAGTGTATGAGCACCTCTTCATACAAAGATTCAAAATGACATAATAAAGTTAATTCTGTAATTAAATACAAACTACAAGTCTGGGCTGCTTATAAATTGCAGGTGTCGGACACTAAATGAGAGCTTATGGGGTAACCCTTCTGTGATAAAAGCAAAATGGATACATCCACTACCAAAACTTTTAAAACTATTTCATATTTAATGGTTAAAAATCTCATACAACAGGAGGCAGGGTTCAATGGAGGAGATGACACAAGGGACTTGAATTTCTCTTTCCAGTAATGAATATAGAGGTTTTTGGGAGAAAAGTAGTTAACTGAAAATCCTTGCATTTCCTTGGTCATAAACGTATTTCTTTAACAAAACCACTGCAACTCGATCAAATTATAGTTGAACAGTTAAACCACCACACTTAACCAGGTTAAATGAAAACCAGAAAGTAGACCAGGTTAATGGGCATGCTTTGCTTCCAGAAAAGAAGAGACAAAAGGGAAAAACCCACTGCACTAGTTTTTGAGATTACAGTGCTTTATAATCCAGATATATGATTCTGCCTCTATTTCCTGCCTATACTTTACCTCAAATATTTTATTCAGATTGCTTGGGGAATGTTCAAGTAATACCTGATGTTGATACAGAGTGTTCAGAAAAAAGCCCTGCTAACCTTTAACGACAGTTTCAGTAATGCACCTTGTGCATCTACTCCTAAGCAGCTGCACACCACCTTGGCCATACACTGCTGCCTTCAGCAGAAATGCTGCTAAAAGCCCTATGTAACGACGGCTAAAAATATCATCTTTGGCTATGCTGTTTTATTAGAAGTTACTAAGGAACCACATGGTACTGTAACCTACTTACATTATACAAAATAATCCTGCCTGCACCATATGAACAGGGACTGTAGTTGTCTGCAATTAGTATATAAATAACAGCTTTACCAAATAAGATCGCATCTAGAGAAAGTCATTGTAGAAAGTTTTACAGGCATGTTAAATTTGATGAAACTGTAACATTGCAGGACTACGGTTTGATCATGTTATAAGGGTTGGTGATTGTATGTTCCAAAATGCTCCAACTGAAACTCTGATAAACTCCCAAGAATTTAGACTGGACAGTTAAATGTATAATTGCCTGAAAGAAGTCTGAAGGAGGACTTCATGATTTGGATCAGCAAAAACTGCAAAATAGCGAGTTGGATAACCAAGATTTATGCAAGAGCAAACACAGTAGCTTTAAAAATAAATAAATAAATTTTTCTTTTAGGAGGCATAGGTTTTAACAACAAAAAAAAAAGGAGTGATCGCGTCATATTTAATTTTTTATTTTCAGTGATCTAGAGACATGGGTCACCTATGCAAGCAATTTAAATAATTTTCCATCCAAAATTCCCTGCATAACACAAGAACTAACAGCACTAACCCAATACTCACTCTGTACTCAGAAACTGAACCACTTTCAGTTAAAAAATGTATTCCAAAAAGATGCCTCTATTTTTAATCTATGGGTTTTTTTGAGCCCAAATTTTGCAGGAACCATACTGTCAAATAAGCGTTCTATAAAAGCTCAAGTAAAACATTATTCTTCTCCATTTTGCTACACATGCTGGGTAGCCTGTTTGTTGGGGTTTTTTTCAAATCTTGCATAATTTTGCTACAAATTTTATTTGGTCACAGCGCAAGTAATGCCACTAGATGAATACACAAGAAAAAGAAGAAAACCAACACATTACACTTCTCCCAAACTTGCCCATCTATAATAAAGTTTCTAGAAACACTATGTTGAACATGCAGGAAAGTTTTTTGTACTCCTGGAGATATCAGCAGCAATGTCAAAAGAGTAAAACAGTAATTTATATTCTAGAATTGTGTTTTCAAATAAACAAAAGAACAACATAAGCAAAAGTGTTATGGCCACATCTAACAGTGCCAAATGGTTTGAACAGGGCATATCTCTGTAATTGTGGAAAGTCATTTCCTCACAAAGACAGCACAATTTAACATGTAGCTCAGCAAATAATGAAGAAAATCAAATCTGTTAAATAGTAATTAACTTGCAATTAACTCGAATTAGTCAAGAGTCATATACACAATAGGTGATGGAGTCATTAGTGTATAAGAGTGAGAGATGAAATTGAGGAGAAGTTCAGGAAGAGTAAGTATAGCAGGAAGAATTTGATGAAGTTGAACATAAGGATTAAAAGCAAAGAATGAACTTGGGAGTAGGTTTGAGAAAACTACTTGACAGACTAAAGACAGAAAAAAAAAAACAATTACTGGAAAAAGATAAGATATTTAAAATAGCCCAGAAAATAAGAGATGGCTGACAAAAGAAATCACTACATGTAACAAGTTTCGCATTGGAAAACCCAAAAGAGAGTCTGATTGATTATGAGTGATGATAGGAAATATCTAAAAGGAAGAATTCCTGTCCTCATTAGAAGAAACTAATATTGTATTCCACCTTGAGAAACAGTCCTGAAAGTTGACACTGACCTGGTTTTAAGGCAAAGAACAGAATAGTTGGTTTACAAGCAGTTTATTACAGAAGATCTAAAAGCTGGAACCAGCATGCAGGATAATCAAGCAGGAGTATAACTGGTATAACACCGGATTAAAAGGTACCAATATTACATATATATTGAGCTAGATGACTTTTGAAGGTCCCTTCCAACACAGACTATTCTATGATTCTACGAAAACACAACAGCAAATCATCAGAATCATTCAAGAGTCACTGCAATTCAAAGTTGCATGGGAGGAAAAGACATGTTGTCATTGGAATGAGAGGAACAGACATGTTATCTCATGCAAACCTGCCCTTTAAGCTTCAGAAAGAATGACTAAGGGAACTAATTATTTATGCAAGTATTACAAAAATGTCTCCTATTTTTCTAACAAAGCTTTGGAGTCCTAAGCAAGATATACTAAAATAGAAATGTAAAATATATTGAAAATACACTAGAATGACAACGGCTACAAATTGCCAGGGAGAGTGAAGTGCTGTAAAGACATAAAGCACAATAATAATGACAAATTTTATTTAGTCTCCGTATAGTATACTAGAGCTATATATCATGTTTGGTGGACATGCTAAACCACGAAGAACTGCTTTTTGGAGCACCTTAAGAAAAAGCTCACGAAAAGCAATTCTTGAATCAGCTCAAGAGTTACGATTAAGTTATCCTAGAAGAACTCTGGAATAGACACTACTCCATGTTCAGATACAAAAACGCTTGCATGAGGGGAAAAAAGCCAAAAAGAAACCAAAAGGAAACCCACAAGAGGTTTAACTTGAAAGGTTAGCTTGCTTAACTCGAAAAAGAAGAATGATACAAAAATGAAGAAGCTAGTTAAAAATAAATTAAAAAGAATCAGCTAAAATTTTAAAATATTCCTATAAATATTTTAAAGCTTTCTTTTTATATAAACTGGCATAGAGACTCTTTAAAGGCACCACTGTAAAAGTTCACAGTACATGTATATTACCTATCAAAAATAATTTTAAATGGGCTTCTGAAAACAGTGTGCTCAAACAGCAGAGTAAAAGAGGCTATTAGACATGAAAAGACATCCTTCAAAAAGCAGAAGTTGCATCCACCTGAGAAAAATGAAAATAACAAACTGATAAAATTAACATAAAACCAGAATCACAGGGGATTAAAAAAAAAAAAAAAAAAAAAAAAACACACAACCGAAAAAACCACCAGAAGATTCTAAGAACTTGCTAAAGACCTAGAAATTAAAAATACCCAGTTTTTCAAATACCCACAAGAAGCAGCAGGCCTGTTTGAGCCCATGGCGCTGATGGATGCATGTGAAGAACATACAAGGAAGGCAAACTGAATGAATCCTACATATCCATGTTTGCCATAGAGAGGCTTAGTGCTATTTCTGGACTGGAGACATTCTCCATGTAGGGTGAGCACAAAATGCCTCCTCAAACTGACCTCAAACTTTCAAAATAGAAAGCTTTTAATTTTATAAATTGATAAAATTAACAGAAACACATGGTATACAGCCAGTGGTGCCAAAGGAACTCATACAAAATCCATGATTATCTAACTGTGGTTTGTAATCTACAATTTAAATTAGTGTTATCACCAGTAGAACAAAAGATAGTAAGCACAGTATCAGAAAACCAAGAAATCTGACTTCTGGAATGGGTATATTGTTAGAAATTATGATGAAAGACTAAAATGTTTACCTCATTGATCAAACATCGAAGAATTCTGAAAGAGTGAACATCCTGGAGGGAAACTGGCTCTCGCAGGTCTCTCAGTAAGAGCAATGAAAACACAGTGATCCAACCAATACAGTTCAATTCTGTTCCTTCCACCCAAAATTGTGACATGGTCTTCTACCGAAGACTGTCATGGAGTAGGAAGGTTCTCTTGTAGATTAAAAACTGGCAAAAAAACCCCAGGAAACAAAGGCTAGGAAATACCCTTATACGTACATGGTTATCTGCACAAATTTTCAGATAGGCTTTACAAAAGCAAACTCTACAGTACAGTGATCCTCATTATAAATTTCACTCTGACACTGGTATTTAAAAGCAATTCTTACAGAATCAAGCTACACGCTAACACATCACTCCATGAAAGCAGCTGTTTATCTACTAATCTATCATTAGTTATTTTGCAAGAGAAAATAAAAACTCATCCCAATATAATAACGAAGTAAAAACAGCGCATACAATTTGTCTGCACTACTGCTGAATGGAGAAGTCAGATTTGTTTGGTTTTAAGAAAAAATTACGCTAATTTAAACAAGAAAGCTACAAAAAGAAATAAATTGTTGCACATCTTAAACATCACATAACAAGGTCATTGTGGCTGAGGCAGTTATTTTGTGGAGGGATAAGAGCTAATAACACAAGTTGCAACTAGTGAGTCGCACGTGTCTCAATGCTCAATGGATAAAGAAATTTATTTCTGTAAATTAGCAACATGATGAACAAGGCAGTAGTCTATATAGACATCAGTGTTCAGGAATAAGCATAGCCAAATGACGACACACTGATATTTGAGCAATAGGTTTTTCTTTGTCTTGTTATATGAATTAAACCCGTCAATGGCTAGAGCAGAGCTCCATATAGCCTTTCTTAGCTAGTATTAGTTATCAAATTGAACTTAGTTGAATACTATAAAATCAGTTTATGATTTTTTCATGAAAAAATCATTTTCCTTGCCTACCTTCTCTTTGCATGTGGATATTCACCTCACCCAGTGGCGAGTTCTGCTGTCAGAATTACTGGAAGGTCTACAGAAAAGACACTTTCAAATGACAGCACAAAAATTCTCCTTGTGAACATGCAAACATTTGTGTGAGCATGAGTTAGATTTATGAATGTCCCCAAGGCAAGGAAAGACTTGTGCAAGCTCACGGTATGGACACACTGTTTTTCCTGCAGCATTGTCTGGTTTTGTTTCACCACAGTAAAACCCTGTTTTCTGGGTTTCCTAGTCCTGAGTGAGAACTAAAAATGTCACAATATGCTGAGCTAATGAAGACCCACCAGGCTGAGCTCTCTGCAAGGCTTTGCTTTGTGGTTTTAAATCAGAAAATCAGATCCCTAAATTTATCTGAACATAGACTTTTTTTTTTTTTTTTCCTGTGCGGTTTAATGTGGTTTAATTAACTAATGTTTTAAGTGATGATTCAAGTACTCATGTAGATTAAATGAGCCAATTTAGGATCCTGCAGGAGCTAAGTCCCTCTGAAAATACATTACATTTCTTCCACAAAAGAATGCAGAGAACACTTAAAACACTGTAGGGGGTTTGCATGGTAAGGCTTTGGTTGCAGGGGGGCTACAGGGGTGGCTTCTGTGAGAAGCTGCTAGAAGCTTCCCCCATGTCCAACAGAGCCAATGCAGCCGGCTCCAAGACAGACCCACTGCTGGCTGAGGCCATCACCAACAGTGGCAGGACCTCTGGGGTAATGAATTTAAGAAGAGGAGTAAATAACTGTTGAATTGCAGCCAGAGGGAGAAGTGAGAACACGTGAGAGCAGTAGTTCTGCGCAGACACCAAGGTTAGTTATGGAGGAGGAGGTGCTCCAGGTGCTGAAGTAGACCCCCCTGAAGCCTCTGGTGCAGACCACGGTGATTTGATTGGTAAGAAATTAAAAGTAATTTTTCCCCAAGTTAGGCCTGTTTTGCCAGTGATGGTAATTGCTGAATGATCTCTTCTCCTTACCTCGACCCACAAGCCTTTCATTGTATCTCCTCTCCATTGTGCAGCTGAGGACACTGACAGAGCAGCTTTGGTGGGCACCTGGTGTCCAGCCACGATCAGCCCACCACAGAGTCATAAAAGAAAAACATAATCGTGTGAGAATTTGGCTTTTGCTTCATTAGGGTCTGTTTTAAGGCCTACAGCAGAGCTTTTCCTTCCCATCCTGCAAATGCTTCGGCCTGGCATCCCAAGCACTGAGAGTTTAGAGCCCATCTCTTATCGGCAGCTGTACTCAGTCAGACACGCGGAAGACACAGGCACTCCGTGCCGCAGCCCATTTCTTCTATTTGGTCTTCAGTGATGACCACGGGTGTCATCTGCCATCACTGGTCCCAATTGGATGAAAGCATACAGCTGCACTACGGCCCAGCAAACGTGATTCTGGCAGCTCTGCCGTGCAGCAGGCTCCACCTTACTCTTGGCGTGCCAGCCCCCGGGGCCCGCCCGACCCAGCTGGGCAGGCGATGGCTGAATTCGACGCTGGTGCCGAGATGACAGTTGCTCCCCTCAGCTGGCTCAGGTTCTGCGAGGGCCGAGCACGGGGAACGCTGGCGGGATACCCGGCAGCGCCAGGAGCCGCCCTCAGCACGGCGAGGCACTCGGACGAGCCCCGTGCACCTCCCCGCGCCGGGCCTGCGAGGCCGCGCCCGGCCCCGCCCCGCGCAGGCCCCGTGAGAGAGGCAGAGCTCTCACCGGGGGCGGAGCTGCCGCCAGGAATGGTGCGTGGCAAGGGCTGGGCACTCCCTTGGGCACCGTGCTGGCCCGGCCGGGCCCTTGCGGCATCAGAGGCCTTAGGGTGCATGCACGCGGTTCCAGGTGCTGGTCCGTGCTCGACACCATTGAAAGTTTATAGTTATTTTATCATACGTGCTTTTTTTTTTTAACGTGGTTGAATACTCGTCACAACTGCAAAACAGGCTGCTATGCTAAGAAGCCAACTTTATATAAATGAGGACACGGTAGAGTAAAACTTACTTACATAGAAAAACTTTTAGAGAGCTAACAGTCAAAGGAAACGTTACAATGTTTAATTTCCACAGGTACATAGCACACCAAGACTAAGGAAAACGAGTGGTGCACTTGTTAACAGTCACTATAAGCTAGGCACTGGGTTTAAAACAATTAAATCTTTACAATTAAACATATACAAATTAGAATCAAAAGACTCCTATCAAATATATACAAATCGGAATCAAAAGAGTTATCTGCATTTAGCATGTCAGATAATATTACTGTTAAAACAGGAAAAGTATTGTATTATGGGTGTTAAATGGTAAGCTCCTGCACACAGAACGATTACAAGTTATTCAAAAATTCATTCTGTGAACTCCATTCTGTGAAAGGGCTTGTATGAAAATGCAGAGGCTCATCACAGCTTGTATAGACTCTGAGACAATTAATGGTGAAGGCTTCTGGAGACAGAAATGAGATTTAATAAGGTAATCAGTAAGATAAACATTACAGAAATGCTGAGGTCCTGGTTTTAGAAGTGAGAAAGACTTCTAAATGTGTCAGGTGCTTCCGAGTATGTTGCTGTTCATTTTATTTCTGCAGTATTTAAGTGTTTAAGTGCCCATTTTGAGATACTTTGGGCCTGATTAAAAAATAATAACAATGCTGAGCAGCTGGGATTGCCACGGAATTGAGTCAAGCTCATACAAGGCTGAGTTGTGTTATGTTCAGAGCCAAGATTGTCAGTGATCATTTTGCCAGGTGGTATTTTGATATATAAATAATAATTAAAAGACATTTTTGTGGCTACTAAAGCTTTTCTATCTGAGTGCTGCTTGTCCTGCTTTGTTAGAAATGGGCTATTCCAACACAACCCGGCCTCTGGGCCTGGGCTGGCGAGCACTGGCTTGAATTCCTAGATGAGAAAGGCTGCTTGCTTGGGGCATATGGACTATTCCTCGAAATTTAGTTTTCCCTCTTTAAAAGTCTTGTTTTCTTGCTGAGAAGTGGGAAAACATTTTACATTTAAGGAATGCTTATGATACAAGAAACTGTTTTGTGCTCAGTTCCATTTACAGCTAAAGGAAAATGATGAAATATTTTGGTGAAGAATATTTTGGTACCCTTAAAGTATTATTAGGAAAATATTTTTCCAGACCTTTAATACAAATAGTCACCTTAGACATTTACTGTGAATGTTTTTGCATGTAGCTGTTTTTATGAAGCTGTTTTGATGTTCCTGAATACTATGCACAAAAGAAAGCATCCTCATTTTGTTAGTTACTACTTATGAAAATGACTTTATACATCTTACTTATAACCTCAGTGTAGAGTTGTGACTACATCTTGACTGTTATGCCCTATTGGAGTAAAAATACAGTTACATACAGTTACATTAAAGCAGGAACAGAGGAAAAAATCCTGTGGTTTATATAGGTAGCTATTGCACTCTATTTTACTGGGTTGGCTTACAAGACAAAAATGTTCATTCTTTATTTGTGTGAACAGCCAACTGTAGCAGCACCAATGTCTGTAACTGGATTTCATTATGGAAATTCAGCTAAAAAGGGCCACAGGCACAAAAATCCATTAAAATGTTTCTATTGCTTTACATATTCTTCTGTGATAAAAATAGCCCTATATTTGAATTTAAGAAGCTTTAGCCTAAAGGGTAGCAGATGGATATTAAGGAGATTATAATAAAGAAGGGTATTATAAAAAAAAAAAAAGGTGTGGAAAAAAGGCAGATGGGGGAGAACCATTCTTTCATATTTAGGGAAACCATTTGTAATAACAAAAGATACTCCAAAATCTGATCTCTTTCTAGATAATCAATAATGACTTGTTGATTCTTTATGTTACTACATGAAGTCCTGATATAAAAATGGGCTCGTTCCATAATAAACTGGTACAAATGGCAGCTGAAAAATTGGATGGATCTAGGACACTTGTATTGTTGTCACTGTATCAGTGTAAAATGTGACAAGTGGCTGCAATCTGAGCATATTTCGAAATAAACAGCAAATGCTGTTTGGCTTACTAAGAGTTTCAAAAAAGCAGACTTCAGAAGTTTCTGAGAATGTGCAGCCATTGCCAATTCTAGACACAATTTCCCTTGCTGTAAGTCTACTTTATATCTGAACTTTTTTTCCTATTTTTGCAAATTTTTCCTGACAGATGTAAAGGGTTTCTCAAATTTCTTGAAAATTTCTGGTTCCCTTGGAATCCAGACAGAGCTTTCCAGCAGCCAGATCAGAGTTTCTACTTCAAACACAGGAGTAAGTTCTTGCGTACTGTGGGTAGCTCCATACATGTGTTGCAAGTTTAGGACAAAACAGACTGACTTGCCATATTCACATGGGGGGAAGCACACCTACAAGTTACTTGGCAGTTCACAGAGTTGATAAATTGAAACATGATGATGCACAGGGGCAAGACTGCAACCAAACTGTCCAGAAGCATTGAATAGTAAAGCAGTAGCTTATTGCTTCTTAGAAGCTGAACAGGCTTTCAGTAGCTCAGCATACTGTGTCCTGCATCCTCTGGCCTTTGGAAAGGGGATGTTCTTGGATTGCAAGGGGTTGTTGCATTCACTGGATGCTGTGATGAAGGATAGAGCAGCTGACAGGAGAAAAAAAATCAGATGTGGCTCATCTCAAGCTCTCTAGTGTGCTGGCTGTAGGTGGCCCATTTAAGTCTGATGGGATTAGCTGGCTTCAGTGGGTTTGACATCTGTGTAAGGTTAGACTTTTCCTTCAGTTTAGAGTCTGTCATATCTACCTGGCCCTAATAACATTTCAATGATTGCATTCCCCTTCTTATACTTACCATTTCTTGGTTGAGCATTGTGAGCTGTGTTATAAGGACGGATTTGTTAGATATTGCTTATGCTATTTGAGTGAGCCCTGGGACTTTTCCAGTGAAAGATAAGGGAAGAAAGGAACAGGGGAAAAAAGGAAACAATTGCACGTCTTAATAACTAAGAAGGGTTAAACAAAGAAATGACTGCTGCAATGCCTAAATGTTTTTGGCATCCCTTTAATGTGAAACCTTTTCATCTGAGTTATACCTTCAGAAGTCAGATCTCGCTAGACTCCCTTTGAGTTTTGTGCTTCCATTTCTGTCCTAATTACCTTTCTCAGAGTGAGATTGCTCTTCTGTTGTAGCAGAGGGGGATTTTTTTAATGCAGTGTTAGATTTTTGTGTATATATCTAGAGAGTCAGATTCAACTCTTTTGTTCTTGGCACTCACCATATGCTACTGTTTAATATTTAATCAGCCCCACCTCATCAGAAACACTGCTGGCCTCATTAGATAATTAATGGCTGCCTGTGTCTCATTTGCTTCAGTTGATACATCTGCAGCCAGTAATTAGAGCAGGAGTTTATTAGTTGCACTGGCTTAGTTTATTTGTGAAACAATCTCTGCTTTGATTGAAGCCGCTGGGATTGGCATATGTGGACAGCCTGCCTCCCTGTTCAGTGGGGCTCTTTTGTTTACATTTTTGCTACGGTTTTGCAACACTGCACATCCTGGCAGTCCTAGGAACAGTTGGTGGTGAAGATTTGCCTTTTATAATTTAGGAGATAATTGGGTAATTCAATGCAGTAAAGCTACTGCAGAGTAATTTTGTAACTTTGGGGAGGGGTGAGGAGGGAAATCTGGTAGACAATTTGTTCATTTATAGTTTTTATTTTTTATTTTCTACTTTGCTGGTTTTTTACTTTTCAAACATTTTAATAAAAAATCCTCTGGATCTGTGAAGGATATGTGTGTGTAGCACAATGTGTTTGACAAGCTTTTAATTCACATTTTTTGTCTTCATATATTAGCTAAAATCAAACCAGTATTCTTAAATATTGGTGAGTGATCACATGCCAGTGTCGGTAACCTGTCCTCCTTAATGAATTCCAGTGCTAAACCTCTCTCCTTGGTCTGTCTCCTCATTTGCAAATGTATAAAATGTACTGTGATATTTTCTTCTGGCCTTGTGAATTTATGACAAGTCTCTCACTAAGTAGTCTAAAGGAAAACCTTTATACAGTTGACTATATTAAAATAATGAGATGAATTGTTCCTGCCTCTGAGAGAAAACACTGAATCTTATCTTGTCAGGATTTAGTTTCTGAAAGATCCTTTCCTGTCGTTACACCTCTTCAGGTACTGCAGCAGTCCTGATTAAGTGGGCTTGATTTCTCTGAGAAAGTAAGTCTTACAGCTGTTTCTCTTCCACTTAAGCAGGTTTCTGTACCAATGCTTATCCAGCCAGGCAGAAGTTTGAATGGGGAGCTGCTCCCTCCTCATTGTCCATTTTCCTCTTGCATCTTTGCTGAGCAGCTTGCCTTGGCACTGCATTTGTGCATAGAGGTTTTGCTGTATTCAGTTCTGGAATGGTATGTCTGTAAGTTGAACAGCCCCTAGCAACATGATGCAAGAGTTAACAGTTAACATTGGGAAGAGATCTGTATCAAATTCAATTATCTTTACCACTGTGAATAGAAAGACGAGAAGAAAAATTGGTTTGGTTTTTTTTTGCATTTTCTTTCTCTAAAGAGCCAGATTATTGAGCCAGCACTGATTTTTCTGTGTGAGAGAAGGTAATTCAGACTGCTGCCTTCAATGAGGATTCAACTACAGCGAATATTTCTGGCTAGGTCTTGTTCCAAGATTAGCCTGTCAGATCTAACCATCCTCGCCTGTATGCAAGAATTCCTGCAGTTAAGCCTTATTTCTCTTACAGTATCTCTGTCTCTACCAGCACACACGCTCCCGAAAGCATACCTTATAGCTGCTGTGCTCTGGGATGCTCTTTCCTCCTGTTTGCTGTCCCTTGCATAACCAGGGGAAGGCTATTGCAAGGCTTTCAACATGTTATTGATTTTTGCCTTCAGTCTTGCTGCCAAAGAGACAGGTTCTAGTCAAAATTTAAGCTATACCTTTATTTAACCTGGGTGCAAACCAGGTAAACTACTGCAGTTAGGAAGAAGCATTCTCAGCCTTGAGAGGTGTGTAAACCTGGCGAGTTATTCAGTTAAAGACATGAACTGTCTAATAAGATTTGAGGCCACCAACTCCCCGCCCTTTCCCTCTTCATGCAGTAGTGAAGTGCCTTTAGCTGTCTTTCCTGTGAAGCCCTCTTTCCATCACTTTCTCTGTCTGGGTGGGTTTCTGTATTGTTTGGGGTTTTTCCTATGTTTTGAGCTGCACTTTGTACTGAGCCCAGCTACTTCTCTCACATAGCTGGTTTGGTGGGTTTTTTTTTTTTTGGTTTTTTTTTTTAATGATTTTTAGAGATTTAACCCTGGAAAGGAGCTAGAATGCATGTGAACCATATCTTTAAAGGAATGGTACCAGGCAGTCCGGCTTCACAATTGGAAGGGGTGTCAGCAAGCAATAGTTTTACTGTAGCTCCAAGCAATGGTTTCCTTATCAGTCTTCAAAACATTAAAAAGTCTTTTCTTCTACTAGATAATCCTTTATCATGCCTCTGTAGCTCCACTTAGGCTACACTGGCAGATTCAGTGTGTTTTGACAGTTCTGACCTGATGAAAAAGCCTGTGCTATGTTTGTAATTGATTGTACCCATAAATGACTCACGGACTCTATTTTGTTTCTGTTGTTCAGTGTGTCACTTGAGCTTTTTGTTTGTGTTTCTCTGGTTCGATTTCTCCACAGTGAGACGAGCTTTACAGAAACAAGTTTAGATTCTCATTCATAAGGTGTTGTTGGGCTGCCTCTGGAAACAGGGGAGGAAGGAGAGACAGCCGTCAGCGTTTTCTGAGCAGAGCAAGAGTCTAATGATCGCTGCCAGTACTCCGTAGGGTATGCATAAGCTGCCTGGAAATCTGGATCAGACTAGTTGGTTAATAAGCACTCCTTCCTTAAGACTTTTCTGTCATTGTTTTCAGGCAATAATGATGTCCTAAACCCTAATAATGGTAAACTTCTGCTTTACTATATTACTAGTACAGAGATATCTACCAAACCACGTTTGGGTTAAATTTCTAACTGGCAATGCTAGATGCACCCACACAACTGATTTTAGTATGTATTTGGCTAGAACTGTAGGTATCTGTGTGTATTGCTGGTACTGCTTCATGGATTTTATATATTTGAACCAATTCTATATTTGCTAAATTTTCCAAACCCTTTTTTTTTTTTTTTCCCCCTGAATCCTTCCACCGTCTTATGAATGTTGTTTTGAAATGCCAGGGTTTTGAAGGCTGGTTGTTTAATGATGTTACATTACCAAATCTCCAAAACAGCATTTGGGTATTTAACTTCCTAAGATGCCTTTGGAAACCTCAATTTTATTTTGGAGTTCTAAACCCTAAGCTTTGCTTATAGTTTGTGTACGTGATTACTTTTATTAGCTCACAGGACTTTCATTATTGTGCATGTATTCAGATCTATTGTGACTTTTTTCACCTTTGCATGGTGAAGTGATGAAGTTAAAGGCAATGGCATGTTCTAGCTGATTCTTCAGACACACAAATGGCTTTTTTTTTCCCTTCCACTGACACTTTGTATGGCAATTTACCCTTGCACACCATCTATTCAGATCTGGAAAGTGTTATTCACCCATTTTATACAACCCTAACAACAGAATTTACAAGACTAGAAAACCGTTCTTAAAATTTCATTAGGAAATGAAAATTTTCCAGACTACTGCAGTCTGTTAGAAATGTCATTTAAAGTAATATATGGATGAGATGTATTCCCACAAGCTGAAATGTAAGAGAAATTTAGCTGATATATAATAGCGAAAGAGACACTAGAACGCACTCCGATTACAAACTGATGAAAGGTTACAATAAATCTCTGTATATGTCTTTAAAAAAAAAAAAAGAAAACCATTCCAATTTCATTGTTGTCAAGCTTATATATTCAGAGTCTGTCTCCTGTCAGTAATCTTAGGCTCGCCATTCTCTCCAAGGAACACAATTATGTTAGTTCCAAATAAGGGCTCTTTGATCTCTTTTTATTCCTCCTTTGTTTCTGCACAATGAAAGCGAGAGGAACTCAATTAAAGTGACTTAGTCTAGTCTCTTGACAGAAGTTGTTACAAGTAAAGGGTTTGATTCTCTTCTCAGTTAAACCAGTGTTTTGCCACTGTAGCTACATTGACACTATCAGAGTTGCATTGATGGAAAGCTGGTATAATGGAAGAAAGGATCAATCCTGAAGCTTCCCCAAATAGGCCATTTGAACGAACTACCACATTCTTTTTCTCAGCTGAACTGAAAGCAATTTAATTGGTTTTCAGAGTGAAAATCTTTCAGTGAAAGATTCCCAAACTGAAGGTGACCATGTTTTCAAGATGAACAAGAGATCCATGTTTGTGACAAAACTTTTGTTTGTATTAATATCTGGTAATCCTATAAAAGTAAACTTTGAAAATAATGTGCCCATGGTTGTCACTGTTGCCAGCTCTTAAAGCAGGAACGTTGCTCAGGTTTTTTTCACAGGAAACTAATATCTTTCTTAAACTCCCTTATCATGCACCACATGGTAACAGCCTCTGTTCTGAGAAAACCTGTGAATTTCAGGTAGTATGCACTCAGCTATTATTTTCAATCCAGATATATTGAGGATGGTGACTATTATGTCTTTAGGTCTTAAGTCTGTCTCTTGTAAAATCCAAAGATTTGCTAGAGCCTGCAGGGATTCCGGACACTTGGTAATTACTCCAAAATAAAAGATTTCTTTTGATAAAATGGAAACCTTAAACATTACTGCACATGTTGCTGTTCACAAGGTAAGTTTAGGACAGGAAAACATAATTGGGAACTTTGAATATTCCAGTGAAAATAGAACACATAGGCTCTTTACCCTTTGGGAAATACAGTAATATGTCATTAGTGCTTTGTATAACTGCTGGGTTTTTTGCATAATATTTGGCTTTCTCCTGTCCAGTTTCTAATTTGGATATTAATCACTCTGGGCTATTGGAATATATCTTTGGAGAAATTATGTCTTTATAAAGACAACTTTGAAGAAATAAAAATTAACCTGACTAGTGAACCTAATCTTTTCAACTTATTTTTATTTAGGATGAGGATTTTAGGTGCTTTACCTCTCCTTTAATATGTGCATGAGGTTTTTTGTAATTAATTTTTACTAATTTATTTGGAAACTTTTATTTGCACATGCGCCCCATTATATCTGGGCAGCACTATCATGATTACAAGAGCTCTGCTAATACCGTAACATCTATCAAATACTACTTCTCCTTTACTACTTTTATTTTGATACATTGTTTTCTAATTATATCTTGTGAACGGTTTTTGTCAGGCAGTGGAGTTATTCCATGCTCAGTTGTGCACTAGTCTTATTCATCCTATAATGCTGCTGTGAAGCTCTGAAGCTCATGGTCCTTAGGTTCTCCAATTTATTAAAGGTTCCCTGTCAAGCTTTATTTGGGAAATCACCTGATTTGGCTTCCTTTTCCTTCTCTCAGATGCACTTATCCCCAGTGTGCAAACTGTTCGAAGCTGTTTTGCCATTAGCCCTCAGAGGTATGAGAAATACAGTTCATATAGTCAGGTTAGTTACTGTCTCCTAAGTGATGTCTCCTTTCAGCCTTCCAACTCCTCTCTGCATCCATTTCCCACTGCTGGGTTAACCCCCTTATTGCCAAACCTTATCTAATCAGAAAGCTCTTTGTAAGGCTGCCTATCTTATCAAGAGTAAGGATACATTTTTTGAAAGACAATATTGTAGTAGTATATCTACTTTGATTTTCTGAAATCATTCTTCCCCTATTTTCTCATGCTTCTAAGCAATAAGGAGAAAAACAGAGGCAACGTGCTTGCTACCCAGAAGACTGAAATTACAGGCAAGAGATGAAGGGTAAGCAAAGAATGTAAGCATGGAGGTATTTTGCTTTCTTCTCCGACATCACAGTTAATTTGGACTTGCCTGGAATGAATCTAATCTCTGGGTTATTTGATCAATTCTTATTTAAGCAAATCCTCTCCTTGGATTCAGAGGTGATGCAGTGATTAGAGAATGCTTTAGACAACTATTTCCTTTGTACTTTTTTCACCACATCAAATTTTTAACAATGATGATCTGCTGCTGGACCTGGCTGCTGTTTCATACTGCACCTCACAGGCTCAGAGGAACAAAAATAGCTGAAGGAAACCTAGTATACAAAAGTTCATGGGGAAAAACAAAGTCATATATATAGGAAATCTTGACTGCCATATAACAAGACTGTTACATTTTTAATATATGGCAAGAATAGAAACAGTTCAATCAGTGCTATTTACCTTGTCTGTAATTGAAGAACGGTAGGCCAGTCAATGAAATTAAAGGGCAGGAAATCTTACAATTAAAAGAAATTCAAGGGGTATTGGTGTCTTATATGGCTTAGGACATTCAGGATCCAGGGCATCATGTATTAAAATACAGCTGTGACTAAAATTAAGGGTACAGATAGCAGAGCTTTTTATGAAATTTTTGTTTAGTATTACTTAATTAAAAAATATGATCATTCACAATGTGAGCGTCTGGGGAGGTAGGGGAAGCAACCCTGTACTCCTGCCAGTTCTCTTCCTGGATTTTCATACCCAGGCTTCAGCATCCTGAATCCTGGGGTCAGGTTACATGAGTCCCACCTTCAGGAAAGGCTCTTGGGAGCTAGATTTCCATCATCTTAGCTAAGAATTTGTACCCCAGTTTGGGCTGTGCTTCTGCTCTCAGCCTGCTCACAACTCTGAGCCATTGAAACTGTTCCATTTCTGTTTCTCACAAAGAAACTGAACAAATCTTTTCCACCAGAGTTTTGGAAAAAATACTTTTAAATTCTCTTTTTTTATGGCAAATATTTTTCTATAGAATGAAATCTTTTCATGTCAGTCTTTTAGGTGGCTTGCATACTGAGCTTTGACTATCAAACTCATTTGCTTATTAGTGAAATCCAGAATGAGAGATTTGTATTTCAGAATCTTGCATTCTCAGTAGGGCAGGAAAGTTATTTGCTTGCAAGGATCTGAATCTGATTATATGTAACACTGGAGTGAAACATTAAGACATTGCATAGGTAGAAGCATTGCTCTGTGCTCTCTAATTCTGCTCCGCTGATTTAAACGGAAAATACCATCCTAAAAATGATGATGAGAAAAAAGATGAGTTATTACTCAGTTCTGCATATGTTTTTCCATATGCTAACAAGCTGCAATTAGGTTAAGGTGAAGCCAAGGCATCATTTCATACCCATCTAATTCTGCTTCTACTCATTCATCCGAGCAGGCTGTATATTTTGGTCTGTCCTTTCTTTTTATCTACTGTGCACAATGTAGGTGCTGCTACAGGAGCAACACAAATCCTTTTAGGCATGTGCAGCCTCCCATGTGTTTGAGCCTTACTGTACTACAGTTTTATCCCCTCCACATGTACCTTTGGTTTTACCAAGCTCTCAAGAGGAGGTTTATCTTAAGCTCAGTGTGAAGTGGAGGTCTAAATTCTGAGCTGTCTCTAAATCAATTCACTTGTCCCTGGTAGAAGGAGTTCTATTCACACCTGTAGTGGAGATAGTCTTTTCAATATTAGTTAAATGTTTTATCCTTATTTATCTTATTTTAATTCAACAGTTCTAAAGTACTTTTCAAAGTAATCAGGTATGACAGTGCTGGGTTAGTTAACAGTTGGTATGCTGCCAGCAGCTTCTCTGTGAAGGTATTGATGATGATACTAATCTTATCTCATATGCTTTGCTAGAAAAAAAATCCTCTAGAAAGAAGCAAAGTCACTATGATATGAATGTGTAAGGACGGTAGGTGTCCTTCCTGCTGTTTTATGAATGTGTCTGAAGGATTTCCTTTGTGAGAGAGAACAGAAGCTCAGCCTGTCCCTTATCTGTATTACACCTCAAAAATCTATCTTCAATGACATCAAACACTTGTCTTAAAACCACAAAGCAAAGAAGTATAAGCAGAGTCTGCAAACTCATCTTACTGATTGCACTGAAGTAGTATCATCCATGTGATTTTGAAGGTTGCTTGCTATGTGAAGATACAAGTAGTTAACATCCATGAGCTATGGACTTGCCATATTTCAAGTTTCAAATATCAGCTACTCACATATACTGACATTAATGAGACACATACTGAGGTCTTTGTTTTATGAATCTGGAAGTTTTGCAATGTTTGTTTGAGCAGTCTGAGAGGCATTAAGGACATTCATGCCTTGACACTTTTTGTTTTTGCAGTGCAAGAGGGTTTTGTTTTATTTTCCTGTCACGAACAAAGTAGAAAATATGATGTTGGTAAATCATAGAATCACAGACCGGTTTGGTTTGGAAGGGACCTTAAAGACCATCTAGTTCCAACCCCCTGCCACAGGCAGGGACACCTTCCACTAGATCAGGTTGATCCAAGCCTCGTCCAACCTGGGCTTGAACACTGCCAGGGATGGGGCAGACACAGCTTCTCTGAGCAACTTGTGCCAGTGTCTCATCACACTCACAGTAAGCATTTTCTTCCTAAAACTTTATCTAAACCTAACCCTCTGTCAGTTTAAAGCTATTCCCCCTTGTCCTATCACTACATGCCCTTGTAAAAAGCCCCTCTCCAGTTTTCTTGTAGGCCCCTAAGAAATTAAAAAATGAACCTAAGAATTCTTGCTCAAATACATGACTGTGATAAATGCTTGGAGAGACAGGAATAAATAACATACCACATGTGATACAGAAAAAAACAGGTACCCCAG
This sequence comes from Strigops habroptila, assembly GCF_004027225.2. NCBI lineage: Eukaryota > Metazoa > Chordata > Aves > Psittaciformes > Psittacidae > Strigops > Strigops habroptila. The sequence continues at coordinate 73,575,921 of NC_046358.1, forward strand.
TTAAGACCATGTCTTAAAAGCCAGCACTGATTAGATTTGCCAAAAGCACGTCAGCTGGTGTTCCTTTTCCAGTGCTCAGTTTGTCTCCAATATTGACCAGCTCTGTCTAACACAAGCTGTCTGAAAATCCACACATTTTTACCCCAATAATGTATTTTCATGTAGCCATCGATCAAATTTATGTACTGGGCCCTATGTATTTTCAGAGACAGGTAAAGGAGGAGTCTCTGTAGACTACTGGAGCATTGCAGCCCAACAAAACTGCAGAACTCCTAGGATTAAGTCAGTGAAAAAAGTAGCTAGCCAAAGGCAGGTGGATGGACTAGACGGTAACCATGGATGCTGGTAAAAGTCAGCATCCGTGCTATCGCTGTGCTATTTTCACATCCCTATTTGTGAATGGTTTTGAAATATTTAAATTGTATTCATCAGTGCTTTTCATTTGAAAATGAAATGTTAAAAATTGATTGCCTGTTTTCAAAGCATTCAGAACTTGGAAAAAATAAAAATTTAACCTGATTAAATTAACTGTAAGACTTTTTCATTGAAATCTGGAAAAATATTTAAACTTTCTTGGGATATGATTCCTATTGCAAATATTCCTGATTATGAGCTTAACGTTTGTGTTGTTTAAAACTGGTCTCTGTGTGTGTGAAGTCATGTTTTGTTGGCTTTTTGTCTTTTTTTGAATTTGGTTCTTTCCTTTGCAATTTCTGTCATTACTATAATTTTATTTCTTAGACTTGCCTCTAGCTTGCTGCTGCGGCTACTTTAGCAACTTCTAGGCTTTTTTTTTTCTTGAGCACAGGGGCAAAGATGTTAGTGTTTTGTTGTAAGCTAAGCAAAATGTAAGCTAAGCTCCTAAATTTCACTAATAGGTGAGGTTAAGTTTGTATAAACTACCTGTTTTTTGAAAATAAGACTCATTCTATGACGCTCAATTTTTGAAAAACAAAACCCCAGTACACATTCCCCCCATCCTCCCGCCCACTAAAAAAACCCCAACCTGCTTTTGACTCCATCTCCAGAAAAAAAAAGAAATACGTTATTATGGCTATATGACTATGTTGCCTGGTGAACTCAGTTATATTCATGCATAAATGCTATTCAGGAAACAACCCCCAATTGCCCGTATCACTACTAAAAATTGACTTGTGGTGGGAGCAATGAAAAGAAACTTCCCCCTACCCCCCATATTAATTTATAAGAGCAGCAGTTATATTAGCCTAGAACATGAGTTCCTGGCCCAGTGTTTTGATTTTACAAACTAAAGATAATCTAGCTCAACAAATACTAGTTGCCAGCACTTCAGGTACTGACCAGTGATTATTTTATGAGTGCATGGAAGGAATTAGAGCTAAACTAGTTTTTGCTCACTGTGATTGGAGTAAGGAGAGTTCTACTCTCCAAAGGACTTACAGTCTGGAAAGTAAATAACTAAGACACCTTGTCATTTTCTATTTTTAATTTTTAACTCCAACAATGATAAAGCTGTATTTGACAAGGGGATATTTTTTAAGAAGATGAACAAGGCTGTTTTATTTGGAAGTTTGGTCACAGGCAAGTTATGAACTGGCTAAATAAAACATCTGAGTTCATTATAAAAAGAAGTTTTGGTAGTAGCTTGCTGTCTGATTTCTTGGACCCTAAGTTTCCTGGAAGAGCTCTTGGAAGCCATTGCACCAAGGATTTTGTTATTTCCAGGTTTCAATTACACAATGGTTCAGAATGCTGTAGGGTAATTCAATATATCGATGACCTTGGTGCCAATGTTAACTGGGGGAGCAAAGGAGGAGAAGTGAGCCTGCAATACAGAAATGAGTTAGATTTAGTATCTTATTTGAGCAGTTCTGCTTTGTGGAATTGGTTTAGACCATCTGCATTTTGGTTGTAACAAGCTACATACATAAAACAAAATCTTGACAACAAGATATATAGTGTACATCCTTTTATTAATTTAATTTAAAATAAATGTACTTCAGCTCTAAAGGAACCCTTACTTTTAAAATACCCCTTTCTCTAATTTTCTTAAGTGTAAGAAAATGAGCTCACTTTTTGCTTGAACATACGGTACTTTATCAAACTTGTATATAAATTACTTGATTCTTCATACTGCTGATATTCTTCCAATTGTTTTAATAGACCATAAAAATGGTAATACTGTGGTAAACCATTAAACGCTTTAGCCCAGCAGTATTCCTTGTTTAATAGTTTTACTCATTTAACACTTACGATTTGTAACAGAGTAAATCTAATTTTAAAGTAGGTTGAGGAAGTTAAACCACCTCTGGGGAATAAATCTACACTCTCTTACCTGGAGGGCAATACTAATTGCTATCCAGACCCAGAACAGGCTCAAATGAAGTCAAGCTCCAAGGATTACTAATGAGTGAGGCTTACATTGTATGAGCTAAAAGTCTTTGAATGCTATTTTTTACTTGAGAAACTGGCTGAACAAAAGTCTGAGAAAATCCATGCAGCTGGTAGACTGCTGATGCTTTTAAGCACTAGTAATTATCAGCCTTCCTCCTTGGGATGTTAATGATAGTGGTTTGACCTTACCCCAGCATCCCTATCTAAATGTATAACTTAGCCATCAGTTTGCTTTAAATCAAGCACTAAATCTGTCTGAGTGCCATTTCATATGGATATTAAGAAAACATCAGGGTCTACTTGGCTTCTTTTGTCAGCTAAATCCTGGGCAGTTGTGTGAATAAATTAACAGAGGAAACTAGCTTTTTTATTTCATAAGTTTTGTGCATGCCGAAAGAAAAGCACACCTCTATTTATTTCAGTGCAGAGGAGCTATTACAGGTATTATTTTACATAATCATATCAGTGGCAAGGCAGAAGAGTGGCTTTGTGTGGAGACCTTCAGCCTTTCTATTAGTTTCCCATTCTTGACTTATAAATCTTGAGTTAGCTCTATTCTAAGGTTGTCCTGTTATTTTTCCACTTTCCCTTTAGTTCCCTTTGTTCTACTGATATATGGGAATGGAAGCTTCAAGATTTGTTTAAAACATTAGCAAGATGCATTTAGACCTTTTCAAAACAAAGTGTGAAAGTGTTTACAATTATTAGCTAGACAAACGTTAACAATGAATAAATTGTAATGTGAAACACTTTGCAGGGCATAAAAGAATGGGGGAAGAGAAGATTAGGTCTCTGTTCCCTCATTTAAATCCTGTTCAAGCCCAGAGGATTTAATAGGTACTTAAGTGGTGCCCCTGAGAGTGTGATTGGAACTTACAGGGTGCAAATACCTTCATCTGACTTTCTGCTGCGGCTGGATTTTGCCCCCAATGGCCAACCTCAGTAAAACCTAGCTATTTTCTTTGAATAATGAAGCTGTGGAAAATCCAGCAAGTACGTGGAAGTCAGAACTAGGAACAGGCCCTAGAGGATTTTTAACCTAAATAGACGAAGCTGTATCTCCAGCTCTGAAAGCTGTTACTGTTTCACTATTCTTTCTTTTTGCCTCTGGGATATTCCTGAAACGTGCGCATCTTCTGTTTGACGAGATGTACTTGCTTGCCTTAGATGTAGAGAGGAACGGGCGGAGGTGGACGATGGCATGGCCTCCAGCACTTTGTTTATGAGAACATCCTTCCAGCAATTTTATGTCTGTGTGAGGTAGAAGAACTGTTTCCAGTCTGCCCTTGAGCTGTGGATCAAGCATTTTACTTCTTACTCTTTTCTGCTTTAAAACTTTCTATTCCTATTCCAGAGTCTTTAGACAGATAAGATTTTTGTCATTTGCAGTGGTAGAAGCATTTCAGCTCCCTTTCTTGTTTTCGTAGCTGTGTTTCACAGCTGATCAAGCTAGAATCATGCATTTCTTTCTCTGCAGAACAGCTGTCTTAAGACCAGGTCTAGCGTGTTGTCTCTTTACTGTACCTATAAGGACAGTGGTATGGTGCAATCATTGCCTCAAACTTCTTTTATTATAGCTTAGTCTAATGAAATGGGGCCAATTGGTCTGTTAGCCAGAATTGTGTTCTAAGGCTGCACATCAACAGGTTTGCATACAAAAGGCTTGGAGAACTCAGCTGACCACTGGCTAGCTCCCTCCTGGGAGAAAAGCCATAGTTATCTGCTCATTCTGCAGTCCTCATGCTGCTAATCTTTGAAAAATACTCAGTTCCACACCCCCCCCCCAAAAAAAAAAGGAAAAAAGAAACAGTAAAACACCACCACTCCAAAACCCCCTGACTCCTAGAATGATATATTTTTTCCATTTGTTTCACAAAATGAAGGTAACCTGGCAAGCAATCATAGCACTGGGTATTGGTTAGTCCTAAGAGAAGCATAGGGCACCTTGGGCTCCCAGGTGCAGGGCTGGGTCGCCTCCAGAATGGCAGCAGTGCTTGTGTGCAGAGCTCCACGTTTTTGCATTTACATCCAAAGTACCACAGACAAGTGCTGCGTGTATTCTAAACTCCTGATCTTCTAAACTCCTGATCTTTTCAAATTATGCCCTATGACAATCTGCCTGATGGTGATCTGTAAATATGTAAAGGTGTTTGACTCCATTTTTATGAAAGTAGCTTGACTTACCACACAGTCATGTGTGATTCAAAAGGGCTGCGATTTAAACCTAGGGCTCCCAATATTACTTTGTTCATTTTCTTAACTAGCTACAACATGGAGGTTTGAGGTTTCTTTTCCTCTCTCCTCTTCCAAAGTGAGCATGGTGTGAGGAAACTACACTCTTCAGGCTTAGCTGGGCGTGTGTGGACAGTGGATGCTGCAGCTTTGGCAATACTAGGTTGTACTTTGAACTAGCTCAGCTAAGAACCTTCATCATCAAATGTTCAATACAATTAAAAAATTAAAATATATCCATTAGTAACTACAATCTCTCAGCATACTTCTTGCAAGGTGTTAGGATTATTTTAAAAGAATCTTAAGTAGTTGCTTATGCTGTAATAATAGTGTGCATAAGAAAGTCTGTTCCTTCTGTTACATTGCCAAAAAAAAGAAATCTGTTCAAGCAAAGTATTTTGCTCCTTACTAATAAAATGCCATTTTAGAATTACCCATATGAACCAACATGAACATGTTAATTGTGATTTGCACAATATATTACTAATCTCTTCTAATATTTACTAACAACCAGTTGCTCCATTTGTTTGTCTTACAAGTGACTGACCAAGTACAGTTTTAAAAAGCTTAAACTGGAATTGCCCTGACCATTGTTTAGTCCAGGCTGTACTCACCAAGAGAAAACTGTGGAGTCTGTGAACAAGAAATTATCAGCAAAATACTGTAACTGTCTTCCCTAGTATAGAAATCAATGTAAGCTTTTGCAGATGTCATATACCTGCACCACTCAAGGCTTTGTATTTAAGACAATGCATGCTCATCAATGTTTGTGGCTTGCTAGTGTGATGTTCCCTTCACTCTTCCCTGTTCTTTCTAAACCTCACTTCTATTAGAAATCTAGAGAGGGTCCTTTGTCTGTGCACAGTGTTGAATTACCCTGACTAGCAGCTTGATTGGTTCTGAGCAAGTAATTAGAAGGAAATTAGAACAGAATTTTGTTTCTGCTTATTTTTATTTAACATTAAATTCCATAACATTTGGAAAACTGCTTTAATGCATTGCAGTAGGCAAGATAATAGATAAAGGAAAATTATTTTACATCTATCTTTGAAGGGAAGCCTTCTGGGGACTTACCCATTCCGTTTATGGCTTAGTAGCTAGGTTTCCTAGGCAGCTTTTGAAAGAGTATTAAAATAGTCTATTATCAACTTCTGCTCATGAAGAAATAAATGGAATAATGTCAAGACGTGCATATTTTTGATACCTATTAGAAGCTACTATGCACTCTTCTGTGAAACTGTTTCCTTGTTGTGACCCTTCTACTTTTACTGTTCAACATTAAGGACTTTATATTTTTATATATACACACAGTTATACATAGTCTCATAGGCTATGAAATTGTTGTTTTCATTTTCAGAAATACATGGCGTTTTATTAAATCATCATTTAATAACAAAAATAACATATGAAAGCTCATGGCTGAGGCAGAAATCCAGCCCAAATGTTTGATGCTTAGTCCAATGCCCTGTCCATCAGAGCTGCTCAAAAAGTACATCCTCAAGTTCAAAGACAGAGCTCACTGAGAAGCACTAGAAGCCATCATGTCATAGTATTTCATGCACCCCATCGGCAGTTTGAGTTTTACAGAAAGAAGGAAAGAAACAGCAGCTGGACATAATATTGATCGACATACATTATGAATATCTATAGACACGCACAAGCATACAAATTTCTCACCTTTTTTTTTTAACTGTATAAAAGATTAAAATTTGGAGCAGATTTTCTTTAAAATAATATACTTCTATATTTCTAGTTCAGTTTGACATGAACTTCAAGCTAACTACTTAAAAAGTAGTAAACTATTGCTCTTATTTTGCACCTTTCCAGCCTCATTGGTCTAAGATGATGTTAAATGTAAAGAAAGTCTAGAAAGTTCTGAAACTACTTGCTGTAACTACAAAGCAGAATCATTTAGCAACAGGTGTGAAAAGCCAAGTATTAAATTTGCAGACCATTGGTGTAAATCCAGAGCAAATGTCTCAGTTTCTCCCACCTACCACCTCAGGCTGTTGCCCCTGCCAATGATTTGAGGCATTTGTAAATGCCACAGTGTATCTCATAGTGGCAAATAAATGTTTCACATGGAAGAAATACAAAAATTCATGTTATCGTATCTTGTAGGTGAGATTAAAATGCAGTTTAAAAGTAGTGACTTTTGAAGGCAATTAAGTACTCAATTACCCCTGCCGTTCAGTAGGAGTTGGATACCTTACTCCCCCCCAAAGGAACTTGGAAAATCTTAGGACCTTTACTTCCCATCTTCTGTCCTGACAAACTACTGCAGTGAAAGATAAACAAGTTAAATTGAGACTACAAATTGGATTATATTTCTCAGGAACGGAGGAGTCCAAAATGGCTAACAGAACTAATCTGTTTGTGTAAGTGATGTATGATTAGATGTTTGCACAGTTCTCTGTAAGGCAAGGCAGTGTTTACAAATGCTAAGTACCATTATATGTAAATTAGCGGCCTCTGCAGAATTTTTTCTGGTGAGTCAGCAGCTACTCATTGCTTAAATGATGTTCTTGTTCTCAGAGTACTCCTTGATGCCTCCTGAACATTTTTTCCCAATGGAAGATAAAGCCTTTTGCAATGCAGGATCCAATTCATCTGACAGTCATGGATTGGAAGCACTGCTGAGGGGAGATAATGAGAATTGTAGATTTGCAGAACAAACTGTCCTCTAAAGCTCTTCTTGCATCTATTTACTGTTTGCCTCTATCTTTAGTATCAAATTATGGTCTTAAACCAGACAGATCTTCAAGAAGCTCATTGGCAAAACAGTTTTACTGATAGTGAACATTCTGGGGCTTTTATTAAAGATTTCATAATAATAAAAAAATTAAATGAAAACTTCTCTTCAGGCCAAGAGCAGAACACCTTACAGACCTGGGGGGAAAAACACAGAAAAAGTCTTCTGAGAAAAGCAGAAAAAAAATCATCCCTTCCCCCTTTGATTCTGCATCCTTCATGAAAAGCTGGAAATTCAAGTTTGCCCAGGAAAGCGAGCTGGGCTTCCCTAACAACTTCATACCCTGAGCTTGTGTAGGATAATTCAAATTCAAATGCAGGGTAGGCATAATCAAGGATAAGTAGCAATATCCATTTTCCAGCACTGTTTTCCAATGCTCCTCAGAAACTTCTTAAAAACCAAGACAAAAACCAAAACAAAAATTACAAATAGAAAATCTGCCTCAAACAGGATTTGTACCGGCCACTGTAGTCCAGTTTCAGTTGACATCCCATCATAGTCCCTTTCTCCAGATCCTCAAGTATTTTTAACATGATTCTTGTCAGTTATGCAAGCACCCCAAGCCTGAAAGCATGGTCCGAGCTCTCTGTTGCTCAATGTATAGCTTCTTACTTAGTCACTTAGTCGTGTGAAAGTAAACATTGATTACTTGCATCAAATATACCTCAGAATTCCACCATTTAGCTAAATGTCCACTAACATTTAGTTCTGTAGTCAGCTCCATTGCCTTTAATTAGTAAGACTAATACAAATCTTTCCCATACTGAATACAGTAAAAGTGGGGTATGTGGTAGTTGAAAATTCCTGGTGTATTTTACTGCCTCCAGTATTCAACCTCCAACATCTCTGTCTCAAACTGAAATTTGCCAGACTAGCCATAGTTCTTTCACTTTAAGTATCGCAAGTAAATATAGGAAAGGAATTATCCAGTTCTCTTTTGGAATTCAGTGGTTGTTAAACAAACTATAGGTAGCACCTCACTTGATCAGAAAAGATTCCATAACCATTCAGGATAATTTTGTTTCAGTGTCTCTTACTTAGGAACATGATTTTTTTAACAGGAGACTTGTTTACCTCTATGCCTACCAGATCCCTCCTAAATAAGCCATAACTATTGATTTCTAACGTTTCAATCATGTAACTCGTGTCACCTCTTTCAGTAGCAGATGTTATGCCTCTTTATCAACCAGGCTCCTAATACTGGGATACAGAAATTAAATTACCTAACTTTTAAGTCCTGCATTTTTTTTTTCTTTATTACCCATGCTTTTTCTTCAAATAAACAGTAATTTATCATTACTTTTCACCTTTTGTTACTAGTTTTCACTACTCTTCTTCATTATCTAGAGGCCATCTAAACTATACATTTTTTTTTTTCCTGCCAGAAGACCACCACCAGCTCTCAAAACCAGCAGGACGTATAACACACTGTTGCTACATCCAGAGTTTTACATTCAAAACTTTTGATTTTTCATTTTGGTTATCTTAAAGAAAAGATAGTTAAAAACATTACTTTGATCTCTCCTCCTTTCCAGCATTCAAATTTGTGCCTGTAAGTTATTCCGTGGGGTAGAACAGTGCTAAGCACGTTACTGACCCTCTTCTTGAGGCTGAGTGCAGCCTTTGACCTTGGCTTTCGGAAGACAATGGGCTGGCCTGTTGGTTAGAGGTAGTTACAGGAGGTTCTTACGATCCTCAGTAGCACAGGACTTCAAATAAGGACAAATAATGACCTTCCTTACAGAGATCAAGATGTCTGTGTGGGATACTTTCTGGTGGACCCGAAAAACTTATGTCCTGTGCACTTCTACAGTTCCTTTCATTACCCACTCTTTCAAAAAGACTTTTGTTATCTCTGTGCTGAGACACTAATATTAGTGTGAACTTCAAACTCTGTGAATTCAAACTCCCGCTTTAAAAATCACTCCAAAATACTTTGGTTCAGGAGTTCACCAAGTGACTGACTGTGATTGTAAGCCTCAGTGCTCATCTCCTCCCCCTCACTAACAGGGAGCTATTAGCCACTCTGAGATTTCAAACAGTGAGGCTGATCAAAGGCCCAACGGTCACAGCCACGTAAACCTACTGAGACTTAAAGAGATTGAAAAATGTGGGCTCAGTGGTATTGTAAAATATGCACATACGTGTTCCTCTGCCTTACAGGGAGTTGCACAGATGAATAGAGAAAATATTCTCTATTTATATGTAAGCTTTACTTTATTCTCCATGTAATTTGCAGACATGCTGAGTAGTGAATAATTACAAAATAGGTAATCAAACTTGCTTACTTATCGAGATATTTTCTCTCTTCCTTCGTTTTACCCTTCCTATAGTAAGTTCTGCATTCATATAGGCTGTAAAACATAGCACAAAGCAGTAAAATAAAATGATAGAACCATTTTCCAACACTGTTGGAAAACACAGAAGAGTGATAGTTGGGAAGTACCCAAACAGTGCGAAGCTTACTACATCTAGGTGGCAAGACAGGCTGAGAAATCCCAAACTGCTAGAAAGCTATTGTGTAAGAGACCAAATCCACAAGGTGCAAGCTTTTAGGCTGGATTTCTAAATTGTACACCCCGATATTGAAGATACTGAGACAGAAAAAACACATGAATAATGAAGCCTGACTGGCATGTGTTGGAAGCTTATTGTGACTTCTGATTGAACAGCATCCTGCTATTCAGCCATTTCTAGCAATTCTCTTGCAGGCGATTTTGCTGGTATTAGCCAGGAATAAGCTCGCATGGCTACTCTTTCCCTGGGTCTCCTCTACCAGCTGCTTACCCCCAAATCATAGGGTTCCATTTGTCTTTAAAACGCCTCTTTTAGAGACATGGTTAAAAGACTGTCAAACGCAAACAGGCAGATAAACAGCAACAAAATTGTACAAACCTCTTTTTCTTACGGAATAGGCTGAAAGTCAGTTGTTGCAATGCAGCCAGATGAACCCTGTTCTTGGCTACAGCATCCAGGGCTGCTGATGCTTTCCTACAGCCCTGGACAGCCAGCATCACACAGAGTAGCACACAGACCTCAGCACTGCTCAACGCTCACTTGAGGGGCAAATGGGACCTTGGTTTTTATCTTCCTTATGCTTGCTTAGCTGCCTTGTGCTTCACAGGACTGAGGATGTATTCATCAATGTTTAAGGCTGGATAGGTATTCAGGTATTAGCTTGAGAGGGACTTCAATCATGCTTCCTCTACTAATGAGGAAAATCAGACAGAATCAAAATCTACTTTCTGCCTCAGGCAGCAGGTTCGCATAGATGAAGAAGAACATTTCAAGTAAAAAATCCAAAAACATGAAGACTGTAGGTTGCATAAGATGCAAATGCAGACATTTAAAGTAAACACAAGGCGTTTATGTTATGCCAGTTGAAAGCTTCAGCACATTTACTAAAATTTCTTTAAGCAGGCCAGTATGTCTCAATTATGATAATGTCAGCAGCATACACATCTGTAATCTCATGCTTTCAGCTACTTCTTACCAAATATGCTAGAAAGATAATTGAAGATCAAATATCAAATACGACTCAAAGGATTACTGCGATAGGCTGACCATCACACATCTGTGCTACAAGTATTCCTCAACAGTCCACTTGTTCAGAGAAGTAACTCACAAACCTAAAGAATATACTATAAAGCCAGGATGGCAGATCAACAGCATGAGATATATAATGCAGAACTATAAAGAATTCAGCAACCTGATTCAGTGAGCTGACTTCAGATCCAGAGACCACACAGCCTCTGTGGTGTACTAACTTTCCTATTCTGCTACTCAGAGCTAGCGCAGAGCTTCACACAGTGTTGGCATTCCTTCCTATGGATTATGCTGGAGCTCTTCAGTATCGCATTACATAGTCAGAAGTCCAGAACCCACCTATATCTGTATTCATAACCACCTTATCCATACCATGAGCAATTACAATTCATCAAGATATGTCATTTATTCGTTTACACAGAGTCTGAGCAAGAACTGCATGTTGACAAACCTGCTACAAAGTCCTGCAGTCCCTAAGCTTGCCACAGTGCTCTTCCAGTGATCCAAACCAATTAGTTGCTCAGGCTTTTGCCTTCTTTGTAGTGGTTAGGCTGTTCTCACTGTATGACTACTGTATTGGTGTGAAATTACCTCTAACTCAGGAGGATCACTTGAGTTGTTAATGGAAAGCTTAAGTTGTATGTAGGACCTTCCACGGCCAGGATTAATTTCTGCCTGTAAGCATTATTTGTTTTTTTAGATGTCATACTTGGAAGATTTTGTTGCAAAATTAGCTTTGAGCTGCATAAGCCACAATTGCCACTGTAAGACTTAAGAGGGACTGCATGCATTTAAGGTATTATATGCACATACCTTTAGTAAACGTTACTTTTAAAATGCAAGCTAAAGTGATGTTATCTTTTCAGTGCTATGTTCTGCTTATACTCTAAGTGCAGGTGGGTCTAGACTTGAATAAAAAAGAAATGCAGGATTTTGTAAACAAAATATAAACAGCTCAGACATGGATCACAATCCATATTTCTTTTTGACAGTATAACCACAGAGTTAAAAATCCCAGCTGAAGCAGTGTGTCAAGACAGCTCTTGGAAAGGGAGGTATGAAAAGCAGGAGATTATCTCAGCAGTGCCCTCCGTGGAGCTGCAAAGGCTTATCCTTCTTGCTATGCGCAGCTGAAAGGTGTCACTGCAACATGTTGTAGGATGGTGCACTGCAGAGAGTAAAGTCATGTGTGGGCTCAAGGCTTGCACAAGCAGGCCATCAACCTTTTCTCTTCTTTCCAAAGAGACCATACTGAAGACAAGCTTCACATACAGTGAGAGTACATGACAACATCTCTCCATCTCACTTTAAGATTTAATACAGCCTTGCCTTTTGGCACTCCCAAAAAAGAAGCTAATTTAGTTGAACTCTACTGCATTTATTATGAAAAATACTCATGACTAGGACAAGATATGATCTAGCTTTTAATAGTCCAGACTCAGAGGATCCTCCAGCTGTCTACAAAATATGAGTGCAATTGTTTGAGCAAACTACCAGATACCAATGCATTGTACAGAGCTAAAAATATCTGTATTAAAACTGGCATTTTAGCAAGTATATACTGGGAAGATACCAAAGATTCGGGTTATCCTACTTTGCATAATAGGCAGGTCTCTTCCACAGAAGAATTATCCATATCCCTCAAGATCTTTAGGCAGTGTGCCTGGCTAGAGTGACAGCTTACTCTACACAGGCATCCAGAAATATCCCACCTCCCCATTGGAACTCTACCTCCAGAGCAGAAAGACCATCAAGGTTGCATCAGAGACACAAGCTATGCACCCTTTTTTACAGGCCTGTAATGAGATTGTTCTTGCACCGAGCTTCTTCCAGCAGCAAGGGAGAGCATAGGCACACAGAATTCAAATTGAAATTTCACAGCTCGGATTCACTGACAACTACAATAGTGCTTATCACAGCAACTGAAAACTTAACTGCATTTTTAGTTATTCACTCTAGATAGTAATAGATTAATACAGATATTGTACTTACAAGAGTGTACTCTGCTCAGGAAATTAAAAAGGAACAATTACCACTCAAAGAACTGTTTCATATTAAAATGGTATATATCATATACATGATTGAATGCATCATGAACAGCTCATGAATCCTCAAAAAATATACATGGTCCAATGAGTATTCATTATAGATTTTATGAGGTAGGAACAACTTTAAAGTATTTCATAGAACTCAACAATGACTTCATATAAGAGCACAACAGTAATTTAACCATTCAGTCACTTAATCTGCAGACACAAACAAAAGCCACTGGCATGAAAACATGTCCCTGGCTCCCTTCCATCCCCCTTTTTTTTTATTTTGGGAAACTTAAAATGTCATTCATTGTGCTGTACACAGGGAGCAGTTTTAAGCTACAGATAAATTATGCAACTTCACAGACAAAGCAGGTAGCAACTTCACTAGAAAGAGCAAAACCAGAGTACCCCATAAGATACTTGAAATCTACATTACTGATCACAGTAAACATGGGAGAAGACAGATTTGGGAAGCTACACAAGAGCTATGCAATTCTTCTGCAGCTTAAATCCAGCTCTTCTGGGAATGCCCACTGCAAGGCGAACAGGAGTAGGAGTGCTCCCACAAGCTGACCCCACGCCACTGACCACAGTCTTGCCATACCTGAGCAAGGGCAATACAGCAAGGCCAGACAACAGCCCAGCATTCAGCAGAGGCCAGGAGGGAACAAACTGTCTCAGGTTGACCTGAGCTTAAATAGCGTTCCTGGGCCATTGGAAGAGGGCCAGGTGAGGCTGCTCAGAGCAATTAAGGCTCATTAGAGTTCTCTGGGTCTTGAGGAAAGTTAGGGACAAAGCTTGAATAGGATCATAGGAAGCCTCTGATATATAGCCCTTTTATCCATCTAGGGAAGCGCAGATCTGTGCTGCAGAAGAACTGTTCTCCCATTGTTATCCTCCTCCATGTAAAGCTGCCTACAACTCACTGCAATTAGTCTGGCTACATGATGAATTTGTCCCTGTGTGAATATTCAATGCTGATTTGCAGTGGCAGTGGCAACCATAAAGACTAAAATACATGCCCATCTTGAAAGAACCTATCCTGTAGACACTAATGTCAACTTTATTAGGGTTTATGGGGTGGAACAGTGGCCAAAGCACCCATAAAGCTCTGCTATTTGAAATTCCTGAGGAACTATTTCGTATTCAAAACAGCAGTGGCACAGAGGAAGCAGATGTCAAAAATCAGACAGGATCTTAGGATACGTGTTTGCTTGCAGCACTGCAAATGGGGAAATGCTACCAGTCCAAATTTTTCAGTCCCTTTGGAGGGGTGTCAAAGATCACAGAAGGCTGAAAAAGAGCAGAGAGTCTAACCCCAAAATGTTTTGGTGGTTTTTTGGTGGTTTGTGGGTTTTTGTTTTGTTTTGTTTTTAATTTCTTCAAAGAATTCCTCTGGCATAACTAAACCAAACAAGACTACTTAACTCCTACATGGTACAATTGGAAACTGTTATGTTGCATGAAAAACAACTCAAGAAATGGCTGGGGGAAATAGATCTTTTTCATCCTTAGCATTGTGCTTTAACAATGTACACAGTCCAAGAATTGTACTTCAAGGGAAAACAGCAGTTACATTTCCCCCCCCCCAGAAACAAAAATATTTCTTTAGGAAGAAAAAAATCCCAACAAACAAACAAACAATCAAACAAAAAACACACCAAAAAATACAAAACCAAAAAAAAAACAAACCCCCAAAAGAAAAGGAAAAAACCCAACAAACCACCTCACCACCCCACCCAATTTCCCCTTGCATACATATTCATTATCTAGTCACACTGGAATAGAGCTTGGAAGCAAGCCATAACTGCATACTCTCAGACATTACCTGGGCCCCTGGCAACAGGGAAAGACTGAAATATGGCTCATATTTTGCTCCCCGACCATAATTTCTCATGCCTTTCTGCTGACTTTGGAAGAGGTTTTAAAGCCTCTCTCCCTTCATAACATGTATACTCTCATCTCTGAAGAATATGTCAGCTACAGAGGGGAATGGGGACCCTCGGAAGAAATTCAAAGCAGAGTGAAAGGAAGGGCTTATTTGTAGTAACTGAGAGACAGCAGTGAAAACACGACTGGGGTTACCACTAATTGTCCCTAATGTCCTCAACCTGAACTCTGCTCCGGGTGACATTAAAACAAGCAAAGGTGGATTGTGGAGGCTCAGGGGCTGGTTTGGAGGCATTGCATATGTGGATGTGTAATTTGGTGAATCTAAGTCTTACCACCACGCAAGTAACCACCAATAACAAACCATCAATACTCATTTACAGAAAAAGGGTTTTTCCTCTAGTTTTGTGTCTAATCTTAAGCCTCCCAAACCCCTGGTTGTATCTAAGCATTGAGCATATTAAAATTAAGACAGCAGAACGGTTTTCAAAGCTTGACAATTCCTATGGTACACTTCATATTTCAAGTCAGTTCTAAAAGCTTGAAAAACAATTACTTTTACCTGAAAATTATTAGTTAAGTTTGTAGTGTCACTCAATCTGTAGTGCACCTTATACACCAAAAATGCTTTGAAAGGAGAAAAGAACCAGGAGGAATTATGAATTTAAAATAAAGAATAAGAATTTAACACATAGTAATATCATACAATAGGGAAAATTACAATGAGATATTTTTAAATTAAATTAGAAGTGTTGTAAGTAAACACAAGAATATTTTGGTTTTTGTTTACAGAATCATTAGCTAAAGGAGGGAATGAAACTCACAAAGGAAGGGGAATTAACATTTGTTGACATTTTCGTGCTTTTAGTTTTTATGTAAACTCAAAGCAATTAAATTATGTTTAAGACATTTTTGCTGTAAGTGGTTTCCATTTACATTCCTAGAAATAGTAATCTAACTATTTTATTGCATTGTTGGGAGCCCTGTAGCAACAGACCAAATATTTAGCAACAGGTCTGTTTGCCATCTCTAGAGCTGGAAACCGAAGACTTGAATCAATTTAATTGCATCTGTGTTTCATGGCTACCGCACCAGAATGTGTTGTTCTTGAGTTTAAAGGGTCTATTTCTACCTCCCCCCACAGCAGACTCTAAATAAACCTATAAATCCTTGTTCTATAGCACATGAATTATCAGTAACTTCAAAATAAATGAAGACAAAAATGGTTGAATATTTAAACGTGTAGCAACTCCTTCCCATGATAGATCATTTCAAACCAAAATTCATTTTTTTCTTTGATATCTACTACTGCTATAAACTTCCAGTTTATCATATAACATTACAATTTATGGTATAACCAGCTTGTGTACTGACTATAAACCCTTTGTCAATGCCACAGTAAAGACTTTATAGTCCATAAATAATAGAAGAGCGATAGTATCTATCCTTCTTATTTTGCCCAGCACATCCAGAATATAGGACTCTAAACATGTCAGAGGATTTGCTTGTTTTACATACAATATAGGTTATGTAAAAAAATAAAAAAAGATACATTTCTCTGAGTATTTGGCTTACACAAAGCTCATTCAAATAAATAAAAAATTTAGTCATATGTCAGGAATAAAAGACACTGAGAAACAAAAATCAGTCCTAATATACTGCAGCATTCATTCATCTATGGCCAGAGACTACAAAAAGTTTATTTCCTATCTCCTAAATTATTCAAGAGAAGATGGTTTCTCTTCATGTGTGATTCACTTAGAGAGGAATTTGCTTGGAACTCTGCATGTAGTGTGTCACCTTTTCCTCCATGATGTACTGATTTGGTCAAGACAAACCTTTCTCTCCTAGTGTAGCAATTCCAGACCCAAATCTGTCACACATCTACCTTTACAGCCTGCTGAAGTTAACATTATTTAGGAGGGGTTTCCCTGGCATTGAGGCAGAATGAACGTAAAGACCTTTCCTCACATTGCATCCCTTCATGCTGTACATGATGAACCAGTGACAACATCACATGCTGCACTTGCCAGGCACAAGGAGTTGTCAAGGTCTGTGCTTGTGGCTTCTCCGCTGCATACAGGTTCCCATGCGGGGAGGGTGATTTCATTTTTCGTACTGCTAGCAAAAGACAAAATGGGACTGCATAAAAACAAATGTATGAGGAAGTGTTACAACTCTAAAGCAGTCTAAAAAGTAGACTAGTCTAAAGTAGTTACTTTAGACTACTGATTTTGTAAGTAGTTATTTACACTGAAGATGAAAGTCAGATACCATTTGTCCCTGAATTCCATGCCAAACTCTTATCCCAGATATAGCAGACAAACAAAACTGCCATTGCTCTCACCCATAGCCTCAGATATTCTTTGACACATGAAATTGCTCTTAGCACACAAAATTTCCTCAGTCTGTTTTTCTTTCCCTCCAAGTTTGCTTGTTGAGTGTTTTTCACATTATACAGCTCTCCTACTGCACCCCTCATGGCAGGATGCTCATGCTGTCTCATCAGGGACTGCCCCTTCTCATCAAACCCCTCCAAGCGCTGCAGCAATTGGCCTTCCAGCACAAAGCCTCCACCTATTGATCCTACAAAACAAACTTCTTATTTATGCTTACATGTTCCCTCGATGGAGTCCTACATTGCTTTCACTTCCTATAAATTGGCAGGTGCCTTCATTTATGTTTCTTACCTCTTTTATCAATTTTCAGAACAGTGCATATTACCACCTTTCTTACTGCAAAACATAGATGGGGTAAAGACCTTTTCTCCCTTTTCAGCTCAATAAGTAGAAGAAAAAAAAAAAAAATAAATCTATCCCTCTATCTTTTCCAGACCTGGCGAAGGGATGGATCCCTACTTGGGTAGTATATTACAACTCCCCACAAGGTCACATTCCTGCAGTTCTTCTAGTCTTAGGTCCCCTTCCAGTGTGGCTGAGCCAAACACAGGCAATGAAATACCCTTGTGAGTAGATGTAGCACATCTTTAAATGTTGATGTATTCAAATATCTTTATAGAGAATACGACACAGTAAGTCTCAGGTGAACCCTCTGGGAATTCCATGAAAAAGGCTGCCTAATCTCCAGTTAAACAGGCCTATTATCTCTCACTCCCCATGAGAAAGTGAAGCAGAACTGATTTGATTAAGAGCAAATTAACCTCTCTAACACAGCTACCCAGGGTTTTACACCTGTCACTTTAGTATGACAATTTATATTTATTCAAAAAGCCATGAGACAGTAAATTAAACATTGCCCTAATTAGAAAAATGTCATATGTTACAGTGGGGTAGCAAACTGAACTAATTTCAAACAGTTCTTGTTCAAAGTAGATTTCAGTACAGCATTAATGCAAGCAGAGTCAATATTTTTTACACTGTCACATCTGAGCTGAATGCCATCATGCCACAAGTGTATATTTAAAGTTCTGTCAAAGAAGATGGCTGGACTATATTCAAAGTTCACCACAGACCCAAATTTGTTTAGGAAAAGCCATCAACACCTTAATTACCGTGTACTCCAGTACTGCTTCTTCCCTCTAATGTCACAGCATAAACCAGCTCTCCTCTTAATTAGATCTGTTGGCACAACATTCTGCCTAATGTTATTACGGAATAGATAAAGGGTAAATTCTTCAATAGGTTACAAAACTATACAATATCAAATGTCAAAGTTACATTTGCTTCATCAGATAATTAGTTTTAAGTGAACCTCAGTGTTTCCAAAAAAATCTAATTGTACAATACAAATTTTTAGGCTTACAGAAAAACCCTCAGATATAATATAGTAACTTGCATGCTAATTTCCAAACAAGAATGCAAAAGGCCAAACTGTAACTGTTCAGTCAACTCCTGCTCAGTATTTGGCTAACACACAGCTCGTACCAAGGCCTGGTGTATGCTGGGATCAGCACCATTAGATCAAAGTGAGCGCAACATGTAGGCATGACACAATGGCCAGAAAGGGCTAATGATCATTATTCAAGCGCTATCACCTGCAGCTTGCTGTCCCCTCCAGCCATCACCCTTGCACACTGATGGAAGTGCAAGGATGGCAGGTTATCTGCAAGAAGAGGATTCCTTCAGAATCCACTAGGCCATGGAAATGGTATAGACCAAACTTCCAAGCTGGAAGGTGTAAACATGTAAGTTTACCCAAAAAGCTTTTGAAGCAGATCCAATAGCAACTGGACTGCTGAGGCTTTTATGCTTCCTGGTGTGATACAAGGGACACCTGCCTGTGATAGAGGATGAGCGCTCTCACTGTGGCTTAGCTAGCAAGTTTGCTCAGAAGTGTACAAGTTATGAGTTACAATTCATAAATAAGAGAACTTGAGTTAGGAACCTCATGAATAAGTAATGAATTAGTGAAGTTTCGGGTTTTGATTGTTGGGTTTTTTAACTTATCCTTACCTTTTTAACTGCTTTAGTTCTCTTACTATCTAAAAGCAGTATGCATACTGTAATTACAGCACAGATAATGACCCCTTTGAGAGATAAGTACCGATTATACAAAAAATTCTTTAGAGTTGCTCTAAGGAAACTGTATAATAATGAAGATATCTGAACTCTAACAAGAAAATAATTTAGGTCATTATTCCCAGCAATAAATATTGGACAGACACATTTGTTTTGCTTAGCTTGCTAAAAGGAGGCCAGAATTATCTTCTAAAAATATGTATATATGCATATATATTTACATATAGATGTAGATTTCCTATATTATATATCATTATGAATTTTGTATATGTATATTTGTGTATAAACATAATTATCTACATATACATACACTGATCTATGAAATATATAAACAAATAATGCTGTTACTTGCCAGTAAGTGAAGGATCTTGAGAGGAGGGGTGGGAGGAGACAATATACTTAAGACACGCAGGCACGATGAACATCAGCTTAAAGTTGGCATATCAGTGAGAGCTCCTGCTGCAGTTTATACAGGAAAGGCCTTGCCTGAGCTGCAGCTCTCCCTCTTCTTCCCCTCCCCTTCTGCAAGGCTGCTTCTCCCTCCATTGCCCAGACCCAGTGGGGCCAGAGCGAGGGCAGCAACTCAGCTCCCACAGGGCCTCTCTTCACCGGTTCAGTTAATTTACTCCTTTAATTTCTGTGCAAGTGTTTGTTTTCACAATCCATACATCCTCAGACTTGCATTTGGTCTGCGAAATGCTAAAGCTGCTTATATTCACCTTATTAGTAAATTGATTGAGAAATTAAGGGATCCTCTCTGGCAGTGTTTATCACAAAAGCCTAGTCCCTAGACCTCTCACCAGAGCCACTGAAAGACAGATCAAGTAAGGCAGGTCTTCTAATCTAATACAACCATTATGCCTTATCAGATTTGTTTCTAAGTAGAAAACATCAAAACCAAAGGGAACCATCATAAGCAGAAGTAAAAAAAGAGAAAAAAGAGATTTGCAATGGCTGTTTTATAGCTGTAAGAGTAAAGATCCATTAAACAATTCTGCAAATTGTCTTGGTTTAGCATAAACAAGAAAAGTCTACCACTAATTTTTATACTGTCTAAAGGTGACTAAGTATAGGAAGTTCCTCAAAATGTACTAAGTGGCTATGCATTTTATGTATTATCATCAAGGTTCCAAGGCTTTATGTGCAAAAGACTATCATCATAAATGTACAGACATCAGCATTATTTTTCAGACTGACCTTGCCTTTATAGCTTGAGTTCTTAGCCAAGTCATAGTTGTCACCACTAAACAACCTTTTGTTTCTTCCTTAACTCTTAAGACACAATAGCCGTACAGCTTCAAAATTAAAGACACAGATTACAGATGCGCAGATTATCTGAAAACAACACATTACAGTCAGTCTGCTTTGTCACCAACCCTCATATTCAATAGAGATAAATTTGTCAGTAATATTTTGCCTGATAAATTGAATTTTTCTTAATTCAGATTAATTTCTATAAATCTCACTCATTTTAATGATTTTAAAAATATTTTGGCAATATATATGGAGACCACACTATGGACTACCTACCAGGAAAAAAAAAAATCAACCAAACAACAAACAAATATTCTCCTTTAATTATGTCAATCAACCTAAATTAAGAGCGGCAAGCACAGCACAGCCTGTGTTTTAACTTGGGATACCTTCACTATTTCATCCTTAGTCTTCCCCTGGGCTGAGTTGCAGAGACAACTAACTACCCAGATTGCCTCATGCTCATTGCCAGCTTAGCCTGCATTAGATAATTCACATGAGCCAACTGAAGTTACAGACTTCTGATATTGCAGCATGGGCTTAAAGTCCTATTAGAAATCTCATCACTTTCCCCACAGAATTCCAGCATAATGCCTTGAAGTTGGACATTCTCACTGCTTGGAACTGTTTTTAAGAAAGCTTCTGCAAAAATCATTATGCTTTTTTGTTGGTTTGTTTGTTTGAGAACGTGCTTCAGAAAAGTTTCATGTGGGTAAAAATGTCTGTTCTCCCTTAGAATGTCTTTAACCTACCCAAATCCATATGATTTAGGATGGGAAACAATGTTACTCAAGAAAATAGCAGTGAGGTTACAGGGGCGTCATTTATTTCCCCTCTCAGGACCCATTCAGAGATCAGCCCTTGTGCAGCCGTAGGTTGGACTTTGCCCAAGCCTTGCACGCTGCAGGGCTGCGTTGTGTGTACCTGCAGACAATGCCCAGCCAAAATGGGTTCTGCTCCCACAATCACTTTGAAATAGAGCAAACGAATAACAGCAGCAGTTCATGTCAGACACAAGCTGTAGCAACAGATCCCAGGAAGGAGTATTTTTAGAAGACTTGAAAGTTCCCTTTCAGGTTGTGCATTTGTGGATCAGCAAAGAAATGACAGAAATAACAAGGTGGCACCTTATAATTTAATGATTGAATAAAATGGAATTACGGATCATCTGAGAATAAGACAGGTTTAAAACAAACAAAAAAAAGTTTTTACTTTAAAATTTTAGGAACATGAAACCTTTGGGAAGCAAGGAATAAAAAGAAATACAGAAAGGGCATCTTGTTCTTACACACCGTATGTATAATCAGGAAATTCCTAAGGAAACAGCAGCTAAGAGTTATGAGCAAAATAGGTGTATTAGCTCTCAGATTCAGTAGATTTGCTATTCTTTTTGAAAGAGCAAGCACTGAAGAAGAGAAGAAACTGTAGGGGTTATAGAAATAGCTCTTCCAAAAAAAAAAACACCCCAAAACCAAAACAACGAAAACAAACCAAACCCAAAGCAATCAACAAGCTCTTTCCCTGAGGTATTTTTTAGCCTATAAAAATTGAAAGTTACCAGAAAATCAGACTGCAGGAAAATACTGTACTAGGATTATTAAACTTATGGAAAATGACTAGAGATGGGCAGGATGACAATGCATGTATTGGATCACACAGGTGACTTAAAAAAGCACTTATCGTTTGTAATCATTAACACCAGAGCACAGGTGATATGTTCCCATGTGTAGTACCCAGTACCCCAAAACAGCATACAGAAAAAACCCAAACCAAACCCAAAAAGCTATGTAAATTGATTAATCTGTTTTGTAGGTGTGCATTATCCGAACCAGGGTTTGAATATGCTGGGTGATTTCAGAGCACAGTGCCATGCATTTCAGAGCTACAGGACTTGGATCAACCCAAAAGTCAAAAGGTGTATATTAATCTAGTGCCCACTGTCTAACAAAATACCCACCGCAGCTCAGCTAATAGTCTTTTTTGTTTGTTTTCTTGAGGTTAAAGAAAATGAGCAGGCAATTAGCTCAGTTTCCCAATCCATTGAAAATGAATCCTATGAAACAGTTTCTTCCCAGCTGCAGCAGAGAGCTGAACAAGCTCTCTGGATAATTAGTGATGCCAATAGAAAGGAGACGTAGAGGTCCACAGGTACAGGGGTAAGAAAGGGTACAACACAGCCTGAAGTTTACTTACCATGAAGCCACACTTCATACCAAGCTTTAATCATCTTAAATCATAATGTTCACATCCCCAGAAAGACAGCCTGGTCAACATGAAATTAGCTGTCTTCCAGCTCAGGGAGTACTCAGATTATGAGTACTGCTGTCCTTGATGGGGTTTCAGGTTGAAGGTTAGTTACGGTCGGAAGAAACCACAGTCAATGGCTGTTGCAGGGGGTGGAAAGACAAAACACAAAACTACGTCACAAAACACTTGGCTTCCTAAAAAAGGAAAAACCAATCCGTTCAACATGTATTTTTGTTGTCCTTGGAGACAACTGTGATTAGTCAAAAGCTAAGAAATTAGCTTTAATAGAAGAGGGGAAGTGCTGGAACAGAGCCAACAATAACTTTTTTATGGTTCTGACACATTCAGAGAACATGCTGAGTTACCATTTCAGTGTTTTGTAGGATGCAGTTAGAATTATATCATCGGATATGTGAATCCAGTATGATCCTTCACAAGCAAAAATCAGCAGCATGCCATATGTTGTATATCCTAAACAATAGTCAAAATAGCCTTATTTCATTTGACAGTACAAAGAACTGTCTGGATGCTGCATCTTTTCTTGGCAGACCAGATGATAGACTTATTGTTCTGTTTGTTTCAAGACAGGAAAATCACATCCAGCGCTTGTGTGCAATCATGAAAAGAATACAAGCTGGAGAGATATTAATAATATTCTTTGCTCTGGGTTTTGTGGAATTTAATATTCACACCATATTTTGGTCACGAAGGGTCAATCCTATATGCTTTCTAAAAGTAGACAAACAGCTTCTCTCGCACTGAGGGTGCAAAACTCAGTATTCCAGAGGCTATTGCAGAAACTCATATATGAGCTTTAAAAAGAAAAAAAAAAAAAAGCTTTTGGCACATGCTGAATGTAAATAATGGGTTGTGTAGAATTATCATTTAGAAAATAGAAAGCACTAAATATCAGTATTACACAGTCACAGTCAGGGACCATTGTGGGCTGCAGTCCACAAAAACATAACGAAGTACCTGCTATCAAAGGCTTACTCTTTGCACAGTTGACAAATACCATATATTTTATTCTCTGGCGAGTAAAAAATAAGATCATATTAACCAATTTGTTGGGGGACCAGGGGGAACAAAACAAAAAAAAAACCCACAACAAACTAACCACCAACTAGTTGCTCTGTGGTACGTTCTTTACCACCTGCAGTTGTGGCATCCAAGCAGCACTCTGCCATCTTTATCAGTGGCTGAGCCTCAGCATGGCAAAGCCACATTTTTATTATTCAGTTAAGAGAGATTTTGGCTAATATCAGATTAAATTGCTTTGGATTCACATTGATTATGGAAATAATGTTCTCTCAAGCCATGGCCTATAAATTTCTAAACCAGATACAGTTAATAATATAAAAATGTGTAAAGACTGAAAATAAAAAATGAACATTGTGCTTACATTGTGAGATTTAGTGCTTTTTCTGGTGAAAATCTAAGTTGATTGACCCAGTTTTCAATTTTTCAGTTAATAGATTTAATCCGGACAGCACGCACAATTTTCTCATTGATAGAAACTAATATTTCTTCTGACTCATTTTCCTTAGGTACGCCATTAAAAGGGGGAAAAAGGCAAATGCATGTAATTACATACCCGGGTTTGGGGACATCAGGGTTTCAAGGGATACAAAATTAACTGCTGTATATAAGAAAGAAATCTAGGTCAAACAAACGAATCAGAAATAGGTGTGGGGCCAGGGAAAAGAAAGTGGGGAGGAAGCAAAAAAACCAGTTACACAGAAATAAATGGAGTGTAGATTTTTGTAAGTAATAAAACCAGATTTTCAAAATACCTCATGGCAGTTCTAGCGAAGTGCCATGGAGTGGTATATTATTACTCCTTACATGAATGATCTGCTAGGTCTACAGCTGAGGGCAAAACAGGCAGACAGTGTTATCCATTGCAGAGTCTTTAATGAGACAATGTGAAGTTCAAGTTGCACACCACGCAATATTTTTCTCCCCTGTTCAATCTATATTAAGTCGATATTCTGCTAAAACCTAACATTTGTTGCATTTTTCCAATTTAGTTTCTGTCAATGTCCCCTAAAAGTGCTGAGCCTATCAAACTGACATCACCCACACAAATTTCAATAACAGTGCTGTACTGAAAAATGCCATTAAACATAGGCTGTGCTTTGAGAAACAGCTCAGCTTCTCATTCACTCTATAGCTGTAAAAGCTTGTCTTTTCATCAGGAACTGTAAAAGTCTACCAAGATGCACACTACAGCAGTGCTTGGAGGCTCCCTTCCCTTTTTATTGATGGTGTGGCAGGAAAGAATAAGGAGCATTATAGTAGATGGTTGTAATGAAGATTAACCAAAATTTTTAACCAAATATACACAGAGCTCTTCTAATAGCTGCAGAGCTGTGTGAACTTCTACATTACACACACAGCTGCTTCCAGTCCCGCCTGCTTGATTTTAGTTCTTTTTTGAAGATTACTAATATCTCAAAGGTTTATATCTGGTACTGCAGCTAACTACACAACCAAATGCTTTTCCCTCTAATCTTACTTCCCTCCCCCTCCCCCCCCCCCGCTATTTTTCATTATGCAATATCCAACAATATGTAATTCACTGCAAGCCACTTCTAGAGGATGCATATGAGGGAAAACAGTGTAAATTGTTCCTCTTCCTCTACTATAGCACCAAACCAAAAGCTGCTTGAACAAGGTTTATATTAACTCCTGCAAACTTACAAAATATTAAACAGCCAAAGGTTGTTTTAGATTGCTCACTCCCCCTTCCAGGTGATACTTCTTATTCTCCTAGAAAGAGAGACTGAGAGCTTAAAAAAATTAATCCTAATAGCAAAACTTCTTTATACTTTTTTACAATTTAAGGACATTCCTCTTTTAAGGAACAGAGAATATTAACTTCACGATTTCTGCTTCTGTATATTTATGAGTTTCTATCATAAATGAACTCTGACTTGTTACAGATACACCCAGCAAAGAAATACAATCATAGAATGGTTAGATTGGAAAGGACCTTAAAGCTCACCCAGTTCCAGCCCCCTGCAATGAGCAGGGACACCTTCCACTAGACCAGGTTGGTTCGAGCCCCATCCAGCCTGGCCTTGAACACTGCCAGGCATGGGGCAGCCACAGCTTCTCTGGGCAACCTGTGCCAGTGTCCCACCACCTTCACAGGGAAGAACTTCTTCCTTATATCTAACCTGAATCTCCCCTGTTTAAGTTTGAACCTGTGAGAAACTATGGACTAGGATATTGTTTATTAAGATTTATGTTAAGCTCAATGTAAAGGTTAGGCAACAAAGATGTGAAATCGCTTATGCAAACAGAAACCCAGACACTGCTTGAGTAAGATAAGATAACCACAATCGCGAGATAACCGCCAGACTTCCAGGAACCGACAGAAACAGGACAAACAACCCCAGATAAGGACATGTGAATGAGGGGTCAACTATGGGATAAAGGAGAAAGACTTCTTATTTCGGCCTCAACGACCACCAGGAGGTAGAAAACGATCCCCTAACAACAACTGAAGCATGCGCAGAGTACCTCCACTACTTCATGAACACGGAAGTAAAGATGTATAAAAAGGGACTGTTTGAACTGCTCAGCACGGCAGTGGCGGAGCGCAGACTCCCCTGTCGTCCAGCGCTGTTTTTGCTCATATTCTACTTGCTATAATTAATAAAATTTTAATTGGATTATGATCCGTTGTGGTCACAATTTATGACAATTTCTGGTGCCGTGACTCGGATAAGGAACGGTGGGCTTTGGTCCTCCGGGGAGGCGCCCCGCGACATTTCGCGGCCCCGCGACCAACAGCTCACTCCAACCTTACCGACGAACCTAAATTCTAGGATATTGAGCAAAAAAGGACCGGTAAAATCCCATAAAATTCTGTGCACGGAAGTCCGGACGAAGACGCAGGACGCGTAAGTATACTGCGAAGTTGTTCGCGGGTTCGCCGTTCGGGCGGGATTGGGTATCCTGGATTATAACGAACGAGAGGTTCGATATACTGAACCAAGCGAGTGTGGACCCTTTAGTACTGCGTTTCCCACCTCCCGCGAGGGACTGGGCCAGGAATAAGGGGAGCGAGTGAGTGTGTGTTTCTGGATAATCCAGAAGATGGGGGCGAAGGGCAGCAAGCCTTCGACTCCCATGGGGAGGGTACACACTGTACCTAAGAATACCCCTCTGGCATATATCTTAGACAATTGGAGATATTCCCCTGGAACCCTAGGGAAAGATAAGCAAAAAATGATAGAATATTGTACTAAGATATGGGGAGGGAAGAAGATTTCTAAAAATGTCTTTTGGCCAGTCTATGGGTCAGAAGAAGATTGGGTAAGACAGCAATTAAACCTCTGGGTTAATAATAAAAAACCCCTTAACCCGGAGGAGAGTCAATATGCGGAAGTGTGGCTAGAAAGACCGAGAGCTAGACTTTATCCGCTGAATGAAATAAAAACTAAACAAAAGAAAAAGAAGGAAGAGTTAGACGAAACCCTTCTAACCCCCCCTCCTTACATTCCTCCTCCTGCTCCCGCAGAAGTCCCCAGAGCGCCCACTCCCCCACCAGAGTCGGAACAAGGGTCTCCCCCTCTTCCTAGACGCGTAACTAGAAGTCAAAAAGGGGCAGCTCAGATGTACCCCCTAAGGGAAATACCCATGGGGGGACCTCAACCTGTGATCGGATATATTTCCGTACCCCTAAACTCGGCTGACCTACGAGATTTTAAAAGAACCGAAATGGGAAACTTAATTGAGACCCCACTGGAAAGTAATCAGTACTCCAGGTGACACCAAGATAACCCTGAAAAGATAACGTAATGATAAAGACTTTATTTGATTATTTTGCCGCATTACCTTTCGGTATAAAGTGTGTATTGCTGTTTATATTTGCTATAATTATTTCTCTTTTTTTCTATTATATATGGAAGCGTACAAAGTGTGTTGAAGGAAATTGCTAAACTTATGCAACCTCACAATATTAAATATAGAAGATATGTTGATGTAAATAATATATGCACTCTAGATATACGAATTAGGTGGGTGTAATGATTTGAACTGCAATTGTTATCCATTTGCTTGTTTTAGGTGTAAGGTATGCCAGGATAAATGGTAGACACATTGTGAATGTGGATACCCTCCAATAGGAGTTTGCACACAGTGTTGGAAAATCCAAAGAACTCTCACTGAGTGGAAATTAAAACAATTAGAGTCTAAACAAGAAATTATTCGGGAATCCCATGAGTGGTGGGAAATTTTTGCCAAAGGAATAAACCCTCAATATTATTGCTACCACTCCAACGAACCAGTCCCCTTTGTAGCTGAAATTTTGGTTATAAAATGCAGAAGGGAAGTACTGACCGTGTCTTACTTTGCCCCATTAGTTAAAGCTGCAAAGTGGGAAGCCTATATAAACAGGCAGAAAGCCCGAAACAACTGTTCTCCTGAAGAATTCCCTTGCTGCCGAGAAGATGGTACACCCCGTGGCTCGAAGCAACCGAGTCGACGGGCGAGGCAGAGGAGGAACAAACTGTGGAGAAAAGAACCAGAATGATGGGACACAAAAGCAGCAATGGCCGAACTTCCCCAGGACTGGTAAAAATATACTTAAATTGGCAAAATTAACAGACACCCTTTTTTCTGGTATACCGTTAGTTTTGTTATTGATAATAACCCAAGCAAATGGAAACCCTCATAAACCTATGAACTAGACAATAACAAACATAAAATACACTTTATTAAAGAACGGTTTGACATAGCTAAACTGCTTATTTTAACTACGAGGTCTGGGGCAAAATGTAAGAGTGTATCTATTAATGAAGATGAAGATTGCTGTGAATACATTATGCCACGTGAGAACTATGCCTTTTGTAATTGTGAGGTATTACCTTGTGAGTGTTATGATAAATATTGGGATTGTGGAAAAAGGTTTGTTCGCAGTGCCGAAAATGAAAGTAACGTCTAATAAACAACAATAGGATAAAAAGAAAAAGGGGGGATTGTGAGAAACTATGGACTAGGATATTGTTTATTAAGATTTATGTTAAGCTCAATGTAAAGGTTAGGCAACAAAGATGTGAAATCGCTTATGCAAACAGAAACCCAGACACTGCTTGAGTAAGATAAGATAACCACAATCGCGAGATAACCGCCAGACTTCCAGGAACCGACAGAAACAGGACAAACAACCCCAGATAAGGACATGTGAATGAGGGGTCAACTATGGGATAAAGGAGAAAGACTTCTTATTTCGGCCTCAACGACCACCAGGAGGTAGAAAACGATCCCCTAACAACAACTGAAGCATGCGCAGAGTACCTCCACTACTTCATGAACACGGAAGTAAAGATGTATAAAAAGGGACTGTTTGAACTGCTCAGCACGGCAGTGGCGGAGCGCAGACTCCCCTGTCGTCCAGCGCTGTTTTTGCTCATATTCTACTTGCTATAATTAATAAAATTTTAATTGGATTATGATCCGTTGTGGTCACAATTTATGACAAACCCATTAACCCATGTCCTATAGCTACAGTCCCTCTCCGATGAAGAGTCCCTCTCCAGCTCCCTTGTAGGCCCCCTTCAGATATTGGAAGGCTCTTCCCCTTCTATGTCAGGCTGGCCCCATCAGCCTCCAGTAGACCCAGCTTCCCAAAGCAAATCCCATGGTCTAAGTAACCAAAACCGTTACTATGGCAACACCCCTCTAACCATTTGCTAACCTGCCAGGTTCGACCAGCCATATCAATGCCTTCTCCATTGACCTGGAGGATCAATGAAAAACCTATTTGGGCCCCAGAGCCCCTTACCACCTTTCCCAGGGCTCTGTACTTCTTAATGCTTCCCAGGCTGCTGCTGTCCATATCACTGGCACCCACATGGACCACTAGGAGTGGGTGATGGTCAGTGGGACTTATTGGACTGGGCAGCCTCTCAGCAACATCTCCGATCCAAGCTCCTGTTAGGCAACACACCTCCCCTGAGAGCAGGTCAGGCTGACGGATGGGTACCTCTATGCCTTTCAAAGTAGAGTCTCCTATTATTACTCACTGCTTTTTCTTGGATGCACCGGTAATTATCCTCTTTATTGGTGCAGCAACTGGTTGTTCTTCTGTTGTGGCAGGTGTCTCCTTGTTAACCCCCCTTCCCCCCAGCAGAGTTGCAAAGCTGTTCTGGGTGGGGACTTCAGGCTTTGGAGGAAGCCCTTTGCTTTTATTTGTCCTCTTCCTCCTCCTTTTGTTGGTTTTTTGTCTTTTCCTGACAAGTTCCCAACCCCCTGGATTAACTCCCCCCTTCCTTTCCATGTGTGCAGGGTGGGACGCTTTTGGCCTCTGCACAGTGGCCTGCAGGTCCTCCATAGTTTGGGCTTGGAGCCAGCAGTGCAGCTCCCTCTCAGCTTCCCTGGTGTCCCTCGATCTTGTGACTGTCTCCCGCCGCTCAGCCACCTGCTGCGGGAGGTCGTCCACCAGGGAGCACAGCCCTGTCCACTGCTCATCCTTGCCTCTAGAGACATGTCGAGGCACTTCGTGCAGTCCGAGTCTGCACTGCAGCGTCCCCTTTCACCAGCTCCATCAGGGCGGTGACGCCAGCCACCGCCGGGGCAGCCAGCGCAGAGCTCCGAGGCTGCGCCACCGTCCCAGCCCTGAGGCGAACGCTCACCTTCCCGCGCAAACTGGCCGCGCCCTCAGGGCGGTGTTTTAGCCGCTAGGGGGCGGTGCCGTCCCTCCTCGCACCGCCCACTGTCAGTCACCGCTCTTGCCGGCAGCGCTGCCGGCCCCGGCGCAAGCCCCGACGAGGGCTTGGGGTACGAGTAGGAAGATAGCAAACCTGTCAGTCAGTCAGACGAATTATACTACTTAAATTTGCTGAGAAACAGTGGGCCCAAATGACAGCAGCAGGGCTTGGTTTCACAGAACTGCAGCTTCTGATGTAACTGAAGCAGAGGTCAGGTTGGGGGGAGAAAGGAGGCCAAGGTCTCCGGTCAGCCTGGGTGCCCATTATCAGCGGACTTTGGAGAATTCGAGTCATCCAGAGTTACAAGGCATATTGGAATGTTCTAAAATATTTTTAAATAGCAGTTGTCTAAGAAACAAAAGATGTATCAAACAGGAAATTATTTTGTACCATAAAAAGAAAAAATGTTGAGTTGTATGGAAGATATTTGCTGGCATAGTGTAAGCTTCTTTTGTGCTAAAGTATACCAAAAATTACAAAAAGTCGTGAGCTTCAAAACACATAACTAAAATGAAAAAGCAAATTAAATTAAATGGGGGAAAACAGCTTCAACTGTAAATCATACCTAGCACACTCACAGCAACACCTTAATCTATGGGTGACCCACTAACACCCTATCTACTCTTTTAGATAAGATCTTCACTGGGACAGGCATGAATTTGGTATATACCTTCCAGTTCAAGTAAATAGGGAGAGACTGCCAAATCTGCCTGTATAAATCATAGCAGTCATGTTTTTATCACATCACAAAATGTGAAAGAAAAGATTATTTTGATAATACAGCATAAAGGAAACAAAAGTCAGTTCTTGAATGTCACAAAATCTGTAGTGATTTGCTGAAAATACTAACCAGTTATACTTGAATTTGGAAACACACACAAAACCTCACCAACTCACAGGATCCATCTATCAAACTCAACCAGATAGCAGTGGAACATGTAGTGACACATATGACTATAGGTTTTGAAATGCTGCTTTTGCTCCCAGTTTTATTTTTGATTACAGAAACTATGTTTTAAAGTAAACAGAATGGGAGAGGCACTGCTAAAAGCTGTTGACACGGTACAAATGAGATCACAAATTAGAAGGGATGTGCCAGTTAATGAACACAGAGCTGTTAATCAGTGTAAAACTGTAAACTCTAAATAATACTCCTGTTTTTCTTGATTTTTTTCAAGGAACTCCGCTGCTGGGACTTTCATATGTTGATTGGACTCATGGCACCCTTTATGTGTTTTTTAAAATGTTTTTCCTCAAATACATTCCTATGAGATTATGTCCCTTAATACTTGCAATGTAAATGGAAGTGTTACTTACTTTAATAAATTTGTAATTGAAAAACATTAATGTGGTGTGCTGGGCACTTCTGGCATTGTTTAATGTATCAGCACAAATGTGAGAACACACAGTGTCATTACCTTCAACAAGCAGCAACTCTTCACAATCACTCCTACACTCATACATCAGAGGTGGTTACAGTTAGAGAAAGGTCCCATGAGTATGCTTTTGCCACTCATGACTGTCTTCGTATCTTCTATGTCTGATCTCAGTTAATAACTCAGGAATAAGAGGCTTTTCTCATTCCACAAAAGTTCTGTGAGCAAACATTTTTATATCTATCTATCTAAATGTATCTATGGATTATATCTACCTAAAATATTTAAATATTATGGAAAGACAACATTAATATTTGTAGATGTAAAAGAACTGGGAAGAATCCATTATTTCTGGCAGCCAGATCAAGACTTTTCTGGATTGTTAATTCAAGCCCCAAATTAGAAGAGAGTGAAAATAATCTTTGCAAAATTTGAAGAACAAGGACAGTTTCATTTCCACATTTTTCAAATAAATGCTTCTCTGAGTACAGTCTACAGCATTTACTGTGGTGACTGAAGAATGAAAGTGAACGGAGACATGTTTATCTGATGTAGCCATACCATTTCCATAAGGAAAGATATTTTGCCTCAATGATGAGGTAGTATAGGGGAACCAAAATGATGCAACATCTCTAAAATAACGGAGCAAGCAAAGGTCAAGGATTCTTACTGAA
The DNA here is from genome assembly GCF_004027225.2 of Strigops habroptila. Lineage (NCBI taxonomy): Eukaryota > Metazoa > Chordata > Aves > Psittaciformes > Psittacidae > Strigops > Strigops habroptila. Next base: position 73,608,500 of record NC_046358.1, read on the forward strand.
TTTGAAAGATTACAGCAATAAAGGTTTTAGAAAGCACTCTGGAAGTTGTATGGAAAAGATATCACTCTCTCCTAGATTTTATAACTATAAAAGCTAACCTACTGTACCAGTAAACTGCAGCTTTTCCAAGATAAAATAAATCTAAGAATCCACAGAGGAAAAAGGAAAAAAAGGTTGGAGAGTGGGAAAACACCATTATTTGTCTCTTCATCATTCCTAACAGAAGAGAAATATGAATATGATCCAGAGGATATGAAAATCAAGCCCTATGTATTGGGAATTTCTTTTTTTTTTTAATTTTTTAATTTTTTTTACCTTGATTGGCTGCTATCCTTCTTATGGGAATCTTCATCTTATATTTGTCTTATAACAAATTTATTATTACCTTTCCCTCGCTCTCCTACCCCTGTCTCAAGAGATGGATGAGTTCCAAAACAAGCTGCATTCGACTCCCCAACAACATATTCTTGTTGTCATGCCTACAAGACATTGCTTGAACAGGCAATATTGAACAAGACCAGTTTTCTTCATGGTTCTTAAAGAGAACAATGAGATGATGGAGAATTTTGCCAAAGTAAGCACATCCAGACTTACACAATAAATCTCCAACATTTTTTTTTTCAGTAAGAACAAGCTTCCCACTTTAGAAAGGTGAGGAAAGAAATCCAAAGAAAAATCCTTAACAAATTATTATAAAACACATTATTGTAATTGTTATATTAACAAATTATTATAAAACAGGATTAATAGGAGAGGAATTTGGAAAAGAAACAAAAGAAGCTGCAGGAAAGAAACCTCAGCATTGCTGGTGGTCTAAGAGGAAGATTTTCAGTTTTAAGAGATGAAAGGTAACGTAGTTAAAATACTAAACAGATATAAAGTACTTTGCCTTCAGCCTCAGTTTATCCACACAGGAAAACGATTATTGCTCTGAAAGCTGCAGCATTTTCTCTTTATTGAAAGTGTTCATGTTAAGAACACTATTTCAACCTTATTTATAAAGCAAAAATAATGTTAATGCATTTACCTCTTAAGACACTTGTCAGGTGTTGAAAGAGTGAATTCATAAAACATTCACTGATGTTAAACTTGTATTGCAACCTAATGCTTCAGTTACCACACAGAACATAAAAGCCTACCATATTATTAATCTTCAATTTAGGATAGAAGGATTTCTACTCACCATGCAGAACTCCAGTTATGATGTGATTTCATTCCAACAAAATACACTTTAATTGTGATTCCGTGAAATTAGAAATAGATGGTTTAGCCTGATACAATGCTTTAATGTCTTCAGTTTCAATGCTAATAAAGGTATTATCACCACAGGTGTACATTACATTACATTCATTAATTAGGGCATGAATTAAAAATTTTCCAGGCTATACTAATTCTCAGTCATTTAGATAACTCATTCAAGATGGGAAAAAGGAGGTGGGCATGATAAAAAAAGTTAAAGAAGGAGGAACTCCTGATTTTAGTCAGGCACATTAGGTCCTCATCCCCTACTTCCTCCTCAGGCTCAAAAACAAAAAAAAAAAAAGGATGCAAAGATGATAGCTCACCACCTCCCACAAGCAGATAGATGCCCAGCCAGTCTCTAGTCAATGGCTGTCTAGGTTGCTTGACCCCCTAATCAGGAAGGGCAGATGACAAGGGTTTGTTAGAAGCTGCCAGAGCTCCCTTTACTCATCTGCTTAGCCTCCCCTGGTAGCAGGCACCCTCGTGTTCCTTGGAGGATTCCCAGAAGCTCAGTAGGATCTTAGAGAAGCAGAGCCCAGAGACTGGTGCACAAATTGCTGTGTCTCTTGATGGAGCTCTGAACCCTGAAGCAAAGCCAGCAAGACCAAATCCACTTTGCAGCTGCGACAGCTTGGCCTCCAGCACACTCAGCAGCGCTGTGAAACTAGCCCAGTCACTATGGCAGGGACAACTACCACCTCTTTTAGGTCCCAAGACTTCCAACACATTTCCCAAAGGCACTGAGTTTTACTGCTTGAGAGAGACCCCAAGCTATTCCCACCTGCCACACATCTGAAGCTTTCTCAGGAGCCCTACAGCACAGGCAGGGTGGCCTGCCTTCCCAGTTTTATTTAAAGCAGAGGCAATTGTTGGGCTGACCAGATGGCATCCACCCTGGGCAGTAGCATGCAGCCTCTCAGAGTGATCCCAGGCTCCAGACAGGGATTAGTGAGGTACTGCACAACAGAACAACAACTTGGGCTGTGTCAAGCTTCCTCAGGTGGGCATTAGCACTGTGCAAGCAGAGCATGATCCATCAAATTGCTCAGTTACATGATAGCTTTACTAAGAGATTTCGTGTTCAGAATTTGAGTCCTTTTTCAGCATGTCAATGTGTCCAGGACAGAGGGGTTATTCATTAGTTGCTGGCAGAAGCCAGGCAGGCACTGCACAGGCTCATAATATCTTTTTTAGCATTTCTAATTACACTTTGATGGTAATCGTGCATGGTGGTATATGACAAAGGTTGAGAATTGACAGAAGAGAAATGGTCCAAAAAGTTTAGCTATGAATGAGTTGGCAACACAAAACAAGAATAGCAGGGGAAACAATAAAAGCCACTACAGCCTGATAAATCAAGAAACCCTGCAGTAACCCACAATTTCGATGGTAAAGTTTTCAGAAGCTGTGACTGCACGGGCAGACAAAACACAATAACTTTCTGTGGATGGACATTCCCAAGCAGGAGAGTTGTGTTCAAAAAAGCCAAATAAATCTGTCAAGGGCTTTTGAAATTGTTCCCCACAATTACTTGTGGTCCTCCCTGTCAGCTGTTGGTGCAGACCAGGGGGATCATGGTCATTCACACGGTTTCACTGCGTGGACCGTTTATTGTCACAGCATGAAGCCAAGCGTTCTGGCATGCTGCAAGCACAGTGCAAGAAACCAATTAGTATCTGTAGAAACGAGTCCTTGTGCGCACCCACATCTCCATTATCTTTTAACAGCATCTTGATTGTCAAGGCATAAGTATCACTTATCATTCACAGAAATCTTAAATTTTGAAGTGGTTCTTCAGGTTTCTCTGCCATATCTTATACTAGTTGTAATGCATTTCCATGAAAGGAACAAACAGCTTTAAAATAATGTCCAGCAGTCAAAATTTCATTGCATAGCCTCTGTGGTTATAAACCATGTCACATGTAGGCCAACAGTACTTTAGCATTTCACAGATAAACACATACACGCTTTTTATTCTTAACAGTTATGTTACTCTGAGAAAAAAAATGTAGCAGCAGCTTGAGTGGCATTAAAATGAAGGGAAAGTGCAAATAAAATTCAGATTTATTTCAGTTTCATTTCTACTTAACTGCAGTTATTCATAACATCTAAATGCACACTCACTGCAGTTTCTAGATGCAATATAGTAGTTTTTATGCAGTTAAAATGAGTTTATGTACAAGAGAATTGCCACAAGCCAATTCAAAACTGCTTTGCAAAACCCCTTTTCCAAGCTAAGTTGTATAGTAATAATTCTATTTGTGTTGTGTCAGCTGGCCCAGAAGTACAATTTTGAAATTACCATGAAGAATAAAAAAAAGAAAAAAAAAAAAAGAGAAAAAGAAAAAAGATATTTGCAGAATCTCTATAAAATAGCTAAACATACCACATGCATTAAAAAGAGGAAAAAGTCACAATAAACTATTCTTGCTTTGCTTGGAGACATACTTACAGCATAAGCATACATCTACATTCTTAATCCTGATACATTTCTCAATTATCACACCTTAAGATTTTTAATGCCCCCCAGGCTCAAATTATTAATCATAATTTGCATGTAATACTCTTCAGTTTGTTTTATGTGCACTTACAAAGTCATTAAACTATAAAGATATTAAAGGACTTCTATGATACTTTTTTCATTATGGTTAAAACAGCTTTTTCTCCAGCATTTATAATACATTGGAGAAGGCCCTGTTGGTCTCCATAGTGTTCCACAAAGACATTTTCTTTTGGATTCCCCATAGCTCTTTTCATGGTAAGTTCAAAGATGAGGAAATAATCCATTCAACCTTACTTGCCATCCATGAAATGAAATGCAATTTCTAGAATCAATAAGTTCAGCTTCACCAGTGCCCCAAACCATCTCTGGGAATAGCCTATGATTTCAAGCCCACTTGATAAGCACATTCTCCCGTAAGAATGTGCTGCATGTGCTTCAAATGCAACCAACCCCAATTGAGTCCAAGAGTCACACACGGGAAGTAAATTATTTGTACATTGGTTGTAATTGCAGACCTCAAGTGAGATTGTACGGAGCATAATACAGTGTTATTTCAAATACTTGCAGAGATGTATTCTATTCTCTGAAGAGTTTACTAATCAGTTAACACAAAATAAAGCAAGGAAAGAGGAACCAAAAAAAAAAAAAAAAATCCAAAATCTTGTCAGGAGGAATTTGAGACAGGAACATGATGCTTGCTACTCAGGTCACTAAACACAAAAGACTTCAAAATCCATACTCACAATTCCAGTTCAATAAGAGTTAGCTTTTTTTCCCTTTTTTTTTAAAGGGGGGATGCAGGAAGAAGCATAGTCAAGAAGTTTTTAGCATTCCTACTGCTGCAGCAAACTAAAAATTGTGCAAAGAATCTCAACTCAGAAAATGATCAATGGCTCCCAATCATTATCTGAGCAGAATATTAAATTAAGACATGCATAATAAAGTAATTTTGATTCCTTTTTGAGAAGTGATGGCATTTAGCGAGATTCAGTAAATTGTCCCTTTCAGCACTAATAACATGTTCATAGCTTTCCCCACCAGACGTTCCATAATGGCAATATAATAGGATTGCAATGACAATTAAATGATTGCATATTTTAGGGCAATGGAGGGTATCCACTAGGGCATGAACCATTAGCAAAATGGTAACATCGTCACAGGAATTTTCATTCTTTGGCACAGCGACTGATGATAAAGCAGAAGCACTCAAGAGGGCAGGTACTCAGTTCTTGTACCATCTTCTTGACTTAAAGGCAGAAAATCAGAAACTGATAGTAAATTTTAAAATACCTGACAAATACTGAAGTTTACTTTTGGCTCTGCCTCCTTCCGCCACCCATGAGAGGGGTTCACCTGAGACCACATGTAGCCTTTGCTGACAAAGAGTTCAGACAAGGCAGCAGGGAGTTTCCTCCCCTTCCCCAAATCCCAAGCTGTGAACTCTCTCAAAGGCTACCCTTCATGCTCTCCTCTGAACAAAAAACTAGTCTGCAGCATGCGGTGCAGATGGATTTGTAGTATCACCAGGCTGTACAGCTGTGCATATCTGCCATACATTGCTGGAAGGAGACTTTCAGTTAAAATTTAGTGTTGGCGTAAAACGCTTGAGTTGACAGCTTGGGAAATACAGCTCCTGTGGAAAAGCTGCAAGACAAACATCATGAGTGTCTCAACAGTACTTCACTCCTGTGGCTCCAGAGCAGCCATTTTGGAGATGTAAGCTTATCTTCTCTGGACCTCAGTGACCTGCTCCAGTGTTTTGCTGAGATTATACTCAGTGTGAAGTGGAATCCAGGCTGACATCTTTGGAGTGGGCAGTACATTGTTTTTCACCAGATAGGACCAGCTGCTGGGTACAGGCTACAGCACAGAACTAGTGTCTCACACAGAACCTCTTCTGCTGGCAAAAGAACTTAATTCCCTGACAGAAATGGCCTAGGAAACCTTTCCCGAGCAAGATATTTGTTTATGAAAGTAAGAAAATATGTCTGCAAAAGCAATGAATAAAAAGGGAACCCCAAAGTTTGGTGGTTTTTTGCTGTGTTTTTTTGGTTTTTTTTTTGCTTTCTACCCAAATTAATGCCTCTAAACAATGCTAACAATAAGGACAAAGATAAATGCACCAACTGTGGAAGATTCACAAAATGAGTTAATACTCAGCATAAATCTGATCACTGGATTTTACTGTTTTTAAAACATACCTCAGGTATCTCAGCAAATGGTTCAATGTAAAATGCATGGATAAGTTTAGGTGCTGTCAGAACAAGAATTATCTCATAGATCTAAATTTACCTTCCTAACGCATAACTGCAGAACTGCAGGAAACACTGACATAAGAGAATGCTGATTTCCATGATCTTAAACATCATTTCAACAAAGCATGCACATTTTTCATCCATTGCTTAAGAAAAAAAATGCATTAAAAAAGTGAAAACAGCAATCACAGAAAAAGAATATGGGAACAAAAACATATGCATGAGAGAATGTCTTTCCTACTTTCTTCCTATTTGATCACAGCTGGAGGATAGAAACCAAAAAACATTTGTTATATTGCTGCATAATCCTGTTTGCAATGATCACTCTGTGATGTGGCAGAGAGAAGGGCGTATTAGAATGCCTTTAAGTATTTGTTATCTCTGTATTTTATATGCAAAACTAATGACTGATATCTGCTGACAAAGAATTCCATAACAACACTGAAGTGCTTGTAGTTATAACATCCAGTAGAGGTAGAATCAAGCTAGAACAATGTTTATAGAGATTGAAGGCGAAAAGTGTAAGGGAGACCCTCCTGATGAGTCACAAAGTTCAGACTGGACGCTCTTGCTTCCTAAGTTCTTGACAGAGCCTAGGTGCGGCTGGATCTAGTCTTAGTCTCAGACTTGGTCAACGGTATGCATCTAAAGGGTTACAAGTGTCATTTAGCAGCAGTTTGCAGTTTTAAGGTGGATTTTATAAAGTGAGTCACAGAAATTATAGCAATTGCTATAACAATCTATGCACACACACACAAAGACGTATAAAAGTGTATTTACTACCAATTCCCCTTGAATCAGTGGAAGATTCATGTCTAATGTCTCAGCATACTTAACAGGTGAGGGTTGAGTCTCAAGGAGTGGGGGATTGTCCTTTACCAAATCACTGCAAATAATTGTTCACTACCTTGTTCAGAGAAGGGTTTGACTCAGAGTCCACCTACATCTCTTTCCGAATAATGTAACATTTTTATAAACCACAATTGAAAGACTACAATCCTGGTCATCATATCAATCAGTGCCTTGCCTTCTTTATTAGCAGGAAACACAAATTACACTATTTCAGTCAGAGAATACTGACACTGAAGAGAAGTAAATCAACAATGATCTTCAGCTTCTCAAAGAGAAGCTAAACAAACTAATGCATGCCATAATAGAGAGACATCCTGCTTATTAATGACTAGAGCTCATTTTCTAGAGCAACAGTTGAGGTTGAAGTCTACTCGTTATATGAAAGTCACTCTATGATCTCAGAATCTTATCTCCCCTTTCACCTGTCTCTGCCTAACATGCAAAACTCGACTATTTGAAGTTGCTCTCCAGGAGTTGAAACCTGCAATGGTTTTCAGTGTCTTTTTCTTTGTTCTGCAGTAGCTGATGTACTATAAAACTACTTTGGAACTAACTAACAACTATCTCTAGAACAATAATGTTGGAACAACGAACACCTGCTGGTTACGCAGCTTAGAATGCATTATTTATTACTGGAAAGGAATACATAAGAACCTATACTCCTATATTCTATTCCTCTCTGCATGCTACTAAAATAGCTCTTAAAAACAGTGACAGGATAGAAAGTTTGAAAGAGGTTCTTCCAGGCTGACACATATCTGGTAGGCATTAAAGACTAGGTCTTGGCATATGGGACTTCCTGGGAGATGTTAACACGTGATTTACCTGGCAAGAAATGAAGCTTCCTATGCATGCAAAGCGGTCTATCACATTCATGCAAAGAGCAACAGAAAGAAGATTAGAGAAGAACGGTAATTTGAGAACAACATGGGTCCTTGATGGCTTCCTAAGTAAATACCAGGTGTTGAAATAGCTTTTAAAAAAAAGGAGCAAATAACCCCCAACACACACCTGATTTTGGCAAGAATTTAATGGAGTAGATAGAATAATTTTGTAGTTCTCCTTCCGCACAGCTTATGTTACAGACATGTAATATGTAGTCTATTTTATACTAAGAATCAAGGTTCAATAAACTAGACTTTAGAGGACAGAACCCACTGAAGAAGAACAGCAACCCATTAAAAAAAGCAGCAATAAACCCGGATAAATGCATCCAATTATCAAGACAAATATTGTTACAAAACAACTCAAAAACCTTGCATGCAAGTGCTTTATCTCTAGGAGAACAAAAATAAACATTTACTGTGGGCCAAATGAAATTAAGAAGTAATTGGCACAGAAGAGAGAAAAGCACTTTGAAACATCACATTGCATAGCTGCAAACAGAAGAAGATAGCTTCTGCAACTGGAAAATGTTTTAAGAACATAATTTCATTTTTAACGTTACTAATGAAGAACTTCAAAACCAAAATTAAAACTCAGGGGAAAAAAAAAGTGCTAACAAAAGAAAAAAGCTTTTGATTAGCTATCCAAATCATTTTTAATTGTAGCAAACAGTAAGAAGTCACATTCTCTTTCCCATAGTGATGCTTTGCTAGTCACCTCAAAGCTGTCTTGCACGTGAGCCCTACAGTGCCCCTACTTGGTTACTGGAAGTACAAATAAATTTACTACTTCCAACCATTCGATTGTTTATAGCACAAAAAAAATGGGATTTAATCTAAAATAAAAAAAAAGGACTTTCATATCTCCTGATGATTTCCAACACAAAGACCACAATACAGAAACACCATCACTACACAACTGTATACAAACATGAAACCAACAAAACATGAATGCTGCACGTTTTCTTCACAGTCACCCACAGCAAACTAAACTGTGGTAGCTCATAAACTGCAGTCAGTTGCCTAAACAATGTAATTGGACACACCTTCATCTCGATTAAGGTAGTTTGCTGCAGTGAGGCTACCTCACGCATTTTTAGATGTAACCTGGGCAGAACTGATTTTCAACCTGCCCTCCAATTCATTACAAAATATAAGATAGATTTAAAAACACTCAAAAACATCAGAACAAAGATCCAGTTTCTGCCTCTGGAAGGAGAATTTCCACTGTACATGGTGGGTACAGCAAATCCAACATACTAAAGACACAGTTTGCCCCAAAAGAAATCATGACCATAGCCCAAGTGAAGTTTTGAAGAAGCAACAGAACTCTCATAAATTTCATTAGGACTTTTCCTATACACATCTCAAATTTGGTCCAAACAATTATGGAATAAGCAAAACAATACTTGGGCTATCATTTCTACAGCTAAAGGGGTAGAAAATCCTTTTTTGAAAGCTTTCCTTACCCCTTAAATTTTGCTTATGCAGTATGCACTTTTAGTTTCATAAAGAGCACATTTTAATTATTTAGATATATAAGGAGGGAAGATGTTTAATACATTTAACGTGCATGTACAAATTAGTTTGGCACCACTTCTATTGCCCTAGTGTACAAGTTTAGAAATACTTCTGTAATATCTCTGCAAATAGTTCTTATGTCTCCTTCATTATTTCCTCATCATCTAATTCTGTAATTTATTGTCTTAACTTCTTCATCTTTGAAAGTAGGACATTTCTTTTTAGGGCCACATTATGTAGCATGCCCTGAAGACCTGGCACACATTTCAGGGCATTAGCAGAAAGGCTGCTGCTTTGCTGTAAATACAAGAGTAATGTATTTTTCAGGCCTCCAGTAGGAATTTCAGGACTGACACATTCTTTTACATACTATAATCCAACATACTGGTGTTATGTTAATGCAACTTATGATTGAGGAAATGTGCCTTAAAACCCCCCACATCATACATGAAATCTGTGCAGCCCAATAAGGCACAGAAGTAATGAGTTGCATGCCTGCTCTGTCCCACTTTTCTATGGAATTACAGCATGCTAGAGAAATGGGTTTTGAAGCCTTGCCATTAGGAAACAAAGAGAAACACCACGCAGCATTTCTAGGTCTGGTCAGGGCAATCTCTTGGATTTAGAGCCACAACTCTCACAGTTGTGGCACCTGGCCAAAGACTTGAAGATATATGCTAAATTTCCATTACATGAACACAACCTGGATACAGAAAAGGCCATGAAGGAAGAGTCAGTCCTTCATGGCATCATGGTGACACAGAACACTATAATAACCAATTCTTTGAGTGCTGGATCTGCCCATATACAGCTCTGGCCATGGCTCATCAGTGTTATGGGATTCAGAACTGTTTTCCAATACAATGCACAAAGACTTGAAGCTGTAATAACAATACCTTCCCAATGAGAATTACCAACCACAGGTGCTCTGCAAAGGAGCAGAGCACTGGGAGATTGAACAAAAACCTCAAATTTGAAACAATTTCCTGACAGGAAACATGAAAAAAAGTGTGGGGTTTTGGGTTTTTTTCCCCTAGAGTTTTTGTTTAAATGAAAGCAGAAAACAAGCGGGAGCCTTTTAGACATTGCTAAGATAAGAGATATGCATTCACATGAATGTGGATTGTTAGAACAGTTTGTAAAGTGAGTACATGGAGTTTTGAAACAACTGAACTTACAAAACTTCTCAATTTCACTTTATATTGCCATAATTCCAAGCCCAAATCACCACCTGTTGAAATATTAGCCTTATTATCTCACTAGCTGAATGAACAGTCATCCACTTTTCTGGGCAGGTATCTTAAATCAAACCACCTATAATGAGACCACCTTCCTATTTGCCAGACAGCACTGGCTGGCCAAGCCTGTAGCAGTTGGCTGATTGCAGATGTCTCAAGGATAGATGGGTGTTTTGAGAATCCAAAGCATTGGCAAACAACTTGATAATTTAGTTTATAGCATTACAGACAATCTGCACATGAGGCAATGGACCTACTATGCGTTGGTACACATGTCTCTGGAGCCAAAATGGCAACATGAGTGCACTCAATTACTCAAAATGCATGGGGAAGCTAACAGCAAATTCATTATTTGGTTTGCCATTTTGAAGTAACTAAGTATTTTTCATCAGGATTTCCAGCTGAAGGCAATTCCTTCACCTGTGCTACCCTCCTGAGGAGGTCTAGCACTTGATCAAATGCTGGTTACACTGGTTCTCCAAAGGTTTGGTTTTCATCAGCACCTTTGAATTTGCATCTTACTTGCACTTTCTTGTCTCTGCTCACAAGAGCTACCCATGACCTAAGCAGCTGAAGCTAAATAATCCTACCCTGTTAAACAAACAGAAGTTACCTTCATTTTAAACCCTCTTGCTTGCTACATTCACATTATTTAACCACCACTCCCCTAAACACAATGAACTGCCACATTTCATCAGTCTTCAGGGCTTCTTTTAACATTCTGAAAATCACTTTTTTCAAGTACTTTTCACATTGTTCCATGGCTTTCCAGCTACCTCAGACTTACAGTGACTGTTACCCAAAGTGATTTAGAGCATGCTGCTCAATACAATCTGAAACAAGAACAACAAAACCTGTATTCTTAAATTGAGGGGTAAGCAGACAGAGAATCATCAGCAGTCACTGTCTAGGCTGTCCCAGGAATAGCTCAGGACCATTTAAGGTTGCTGGGTTTTGTTTTAAATACTTCTTGGTCTCCCTCAAGAGAACATTTCCAAAAGAGCAAGGAAATAGCTGATGTAAGGAAGTCCCTTTGACAGCCTGTGCTTGCTAAGCAGCTCAGGTAACCTAGATTGGGGTGTTTAATAATAAAGATGACACAGGTGAAATGTTACACTAAGATACCATGCTAGGTTAAATCCTGAATTTCTCCAAATAATGGCTGTTAACCACTCACTGAAAATTTTGGCCAAATTTGTTCTGCCATCTGTGTATAAATATTCCTGTGCAGTGGTTTTACACATTTTAAAATGCAGCTGATCTTCATGGTCTAAAATATACGCATCGTGTCAAGTGGCTGTTTCCGACATTGTCATGGTGCATTTTTAAGTTGTAGAAAATATTTACAAACTAAATTGCTGCAACAGTACCTGACCGTGAGGGATTTCAAAATCTATAATGGGTCTGTGTGGATCAATAACATTCATTTAATCATCTGTAAGCAAATGAGTAATTACATAGCTACCCAATCACCAGTGGGTGCCATGGATGGCTTCAAGGGACCCACAGCTCTGGGTGAAGAAAACATAGAAAGCCTATCATTAGAGTAGCTACATAAAAATATTTATAGTGGCTGGGGAGGGGGAATACCGAAGTTCCAAGTAAGAAGGAGTAAGTCCAACTGCAGTACATACATTATCATTCACTAAAACTTCTTCAGCACAATAATAGATTTATATTCACAGTGTGGCTGAAACTGGTATCTGCATTGGTTGTCTCTGTCTCAGTTTTGCCTCTTTATAAATTCACCTATGCAGCATTCCGGGGAAAATCAGCCTCAGCCTTAAAACCACAGGACAAAAGAATAGAAAAAGGAATACATTCTTATGACATGTATACATGAAAGAGTTAATGACAAATCATTAATTAAAGCTCTCAGAGGTGCTGAATACATGCATTGTCACTGCTCAACACTTCTAAGTTTTTTTTCCCACCCCCCTCCCCATAAAAGTGTTCCTGTAGGTTTGATTTTTTTTATTGCACCATGTGTTTTGCAGAAGTCATACACAAATCTTCAAAAAGCAGCTTCCAAAAAAGTCCTGGAGAACACAGCACAGAAGGCTCCTCTGAAGATGAAGAACAAGACATCAGTGTCTCATCTGCTGTGAATTAGTTTGCTTTTTTTCCTTCAAGAACTCTTAATATGAGAATCCCATCAACAGTTAATCTCTCTGAGCAGACTCTGCTTTGTTATCCTCTGTGGTAGTTCTCTGCTGCTGGGGTAATTTGTGGCTGAACAATTGAGGCAAATACTTGGCTCAGGATAGAAAGAAGTAAGATTAGTCTGTAATTGGAATATTTTGTCTCGTTTATTCCTGAAGATGTGCCATATTACACTCCATCAGCCAGGGGTTATTGTTTTATGAAATCGAGCTGCACCTGGCATTGCATTGTATAAAACCTAAAGTGCTGCTGTTTGCAATCTAGCTTTCTATTTACCCAGACTCTAGTACCAATATATGCCTCATCCTGGGCTGGAATCTTCACCCCTCTCAAATAATTATCCTAAATAGTCTTATATTAAAAAAAAATCCAGGACAACTATAAAATTTAGACATAATATCAAACACAGAACTGCCATGGATCAAAGTAATCCATATACTTTTCTCCATATGTTTATTTTCTACTTCCAGTAAGTTTGAGACGGTCTCTCTTTTTACATCTTTAAGCATTTACTACTGCAATGAAAAATTTATATGCCAAGCTAAGCGATTGTATCACTATTTCATTTAATTTGATCTCTAGACGTTTTTGCGTGCTTTGAGATGATTGCAGGCATAAAAACAAGAGGGTGTTTAAAATGCAGCTGCATTTATGGCATACAGGTACTGGTGTATCTTGAGCATGTGACAGCATATTTTTAGAAAGTATATTTAAAGGAAGTTTTAGAATAAGTCCTAACTTCTGTAATTGGAGGTGCCTGATAGAATAGAAACTTTCATACGCGCTACCTAACTCTCCATCTCTCTCCTCTATTGCACCTGCTGGAAAATCTGCCTTTGAAAGACATTCTGCAAAAAGGATTAAAGAGACATTGAAACAAGTACAGCAACATTTGTAGGTAGCTAGTTCTAACCCATCCTCTTGTACATACACAAAGTTGACACATGTTTTGATGTTTTTGATTAAACTAAGTTTTTACTGTGAAGTTTATAATGACTTCACAACTGTGAAGTCAAATATTTACACTGCTAGAATAGAGGCTAGAAGAGAATAAACATTCATAGATAAATCCTATTCCTAAGACATCAGGTGGTAAGGGTAGAAGAAAGGATTTTACATTGGTCCTGTATAAAGCCTCATAGTATCAAAGAAGGATAAAAAGAAGGGCTTTGCTTGGATTGGCAGAGATTTGACCAGGGCAGGAAGAGCACGGTTGGTTCTTTAACCTGAAAAAAAAAAAAAAAAGGAAAAAAAGGCGAGAATAAAAGAAAATTATGTAGACCTGTATCTTATAATGAGACACAAACTAGATTTAGTTTAAACTCATAAAGCACTGTGATTTTTTCCCTGATATTAATGATTTCTCTGTAACCAGTTAAGATAAAGCATAGTCTTGCTGCATATAGTATTTCCCACCCATTTCCTAAGACCTATTGGCTATACTGAATTTTGAATACATTTTTTTAAACATCCACAGACATCTAATACCTGAACATTAATGATAGATATAAAACAGGATGCTTGAGATTTTATTAACAGTAACAAACTGCATTTTTAAAAGCATTTCAGACTCTGGGAGTAGCAGTAAGGAGCAGGTTACAGCTAAAAGAAGAAAACAGACATACTGAAGAATCAAAGAAGGCTGCAAAAATGCAAAAAAAAAAAAAAAGACTCACAGCTGTGCAGTAAATACAAAAAAGACAAGATACAGAAACTAGGAAAGATAAACTAACCTCAGATTTCCACTATATAACAAATTCTCTTACCTCAGAGATGGCCTTTTCAATCCCATGTACAGCAGAGTACCACAAAAGAAGTCCTGAATACTACTGAAAAAGTGCTACCTTTCTTGCAGTGCTAGATCCAAGTACCCCTCTCTAGCAGCTGAATCTTATGTGATGGTCAAATCTGAGATTTGTCCAAGCACAAGGAACACACTGGTTTGTCTTTGCAAAATCAGTTGCAGGATATGGGACATATGAACATTATTGGCTTGATCTATTGTTACTAAGCAAGCTCCTAAATCGGTTCAGTTATTTTAACAGCTTATTTTCATGGTTATATAGATTTTCTTGTCTACCCCTCCCTTGAAACATGGTTTACCTAATCCTCCACAGAAGTTAACATAGAAAAACTTTGAATTACCAACAAAAAGCTGAAGACTGTAGGTTTATAAGGTGGGTGTTATTGTAGCACAATGCCACCTCGCATCTTACAAGTAGAACAAGAAAGCAAGCAGAAACCTCTAGTCCTGCTAGTAGTCTTACTGCCCAGCTACAGCTTTTCAGTTGCTCAGGAGGAGCTTCCCAGCAGTGAGGCAAGGTGCAGTTTCTGTCTGCTCTCTTCCTCATGCAAGTTCTTTCGCTGTTCCTCCTGCTCTCTCACCCAAAGCAGATGTCTGCGGTGGCCATCTTCCCCTCATCAACTAGGTGGAGAGAGTGGTTTGGTTTTCTGTACCCTTCTCTGTCTGATAAGTAGCTGGTTTAAAGCCAAGTCAAAGGCTTTCTCTGAAGTTGTCTGAGCATTACCTTTAAAAAGAATAGAGAAAAGCCTTTTTTACTTCTAGCCATTACCTTTAAAAAGAATAGAGAAAAGCCTTTTTTACTGCTCAAAGGAAGAGGTTGTCTTGGTCAGATCAGACAAATTACTCAGCATCATTACATGTTCACCATAGCTTTGTTTGATTAGAAATTATGTCTGGATTGATGCTAGACAAAAAAAAAAAAAAAAAAAAAGAAGCAAAGTACCTTCAACTCCAAACTGTAAGACCCTTGAGGCAAAAACACTGTCTCAAAAATGAAGAGGAAGATGAGCATTACTTCAACATGATCCATAGCACTTAGGGAAGCTGGCCTCTGTGCTGTGTAGGGTCAGTAATCACTCTCTCGCCAGGGACACCCATGAACTCCCCAGGTTACTGTAGGTATCGTATTGGTACATGTGCTCCGTATCCCTCAGGTGCTTTCTGGCAAGAAGGGAGAAAAGTTGACTGCATCCCCACCAACACAAGCTGCATTTTATAGGACACGTTTCAAAACTTTACACTCTCAAAAGCCTGGGATTAAAAAAAAAAAAAAAGTTAAAAGCCACTAGGTCAGTTTTCAAGTTACTGGCACAGCAGATGGGAAAGGTTTAGTTAATTTTTTATTTATTCTCCTAAAGCTGACAGGCAAGCTTCTTTCCTTTTTTCCCCACTCCTTGACATTATCGAAGTTGGTGTGCCTGGGAAGTTGAACCACTTCTAGTCTGTGCACTTCAAAGTATACCCATGTGGGGGGTGGCAGTCTGCCATAGCACAGCATTATAACTTAAGGTGACAGCTCCTTTGGAGAGACACAACAACAGCATCCCTTTGCTCATCCTCAGCAGGTTCAGGATCCCACATTGACAGAAATCTCATCATCCCTTTTCATAGCCCTTATTCCAAGGGGGAGGAAGTAAATGCTTTCATCTTTTCTCTCCCCCAGCATTTTCCTTTGTTTGCCTAAAAAGAAAAGCCAGATCATGAGTTTTCAGCAACATTTTGTACAGAAATGTGTCAGGAGCCATTACCTAGAGGTGCTGATTACTGTTGCGGCATTCAACACAAGTTGGCAACATTCTTTGGAATGGACAAATATAGTCCAAGTTGCTGCTAGGCTTTAAAACTGATTTCTCTAAAGCAATATTTTTTAGAACAAAAGGAATTGTCAGCGTCAACAAATTGCACATGAGATATGAAAGAAAAGGTAAGTATTTCTGTCCCAGGGATACAGCCCAACAGTGCAAGACATAGCTCTGGAAAAAGAAACCAAACAAAAAAACAAAACAGAACTCAGTGGCAGTTAAAAAAAAGAAACCAGCAAAGTTATTGAAAGAAACATCAGAAATGAGAACCCAAAGATGAGGTCAAAGGCCACAGCGCATATACTCATTCACTGGTAGTTAATAGCTCAGATCTCAAGAGGTTGCTGGGGACAATTGCTAGGGAAGTAACACAACTACATTTTAAAGGCACTTTCAGAGCACAGGACAGAAGATGTAGGATGTATTCTTCTTGTTCCTGCTCTGAGGATTTACAAGTATAACCACCTGTAAAGCAAGTGTGAAGGCAGTGACCTTTCATAAAGCCACTTGAGATTTAGTATTATGATTTCATATTTAAAGAACTTGGAAATCTTAGACTTCTTGCCCTAGATGGGACACAAGCAAGGTGCAAAAGCAACTGCAACATCCACCCCAGACATACAGCATGAGCTGTTTGTTCTTGGGCAATTTGCCTAATTCACCTTTCTCACAGCTTCTTCTGCAAACAGACAGCAATATTTGTCAAGTACAGTAATTTCAGGCATGGGGTAGTACTTCAGAAGCATACTACTTTGCCAGAGATGAGGACTTGAATTTTAAAAGATAGTGTGATTTACAAGCAAGTTTCACTTGCTTGTGTATGTTGCATCACACTACACATGCTCTCTGCCTTCTGTATGCTGGTAAACTCCATTCCAGTTGGCAGTTTCAGATGTTTCTATACTACAAATTGAAGTAGTGCTTTTCCAGAATTCTAACTGCTCTTACTGTTTCAATTTCAAGCTAAGTTTCAGTCCATGAATAATGTTAAAAAATAAAAAGCATGTTTGCTGCCCCAGATGTTATTTATTTCAGCTTAGAAAAAGAATCTGACACTGGCAGCTCCTGGGGTAATCAAATATTTTCTGTTCATCTTACATTGATCTTGTAAAAACTTAGCTTGCTTACTTGTTTGAAAACAAGTTGTTGAAGTGTAGCCTCCTTTACATGTTACCGAGCCAGCTGGCTAGCATTTAAGTATAGACATTAAAGGGATTATTAAATAATCTTCTTATGCATTAAAGTTAGAGTGCGATAATTATTCCTTTCTCTGCCATAGATAGGTACTTATTAGAATTTAGATCCAGTAGTGCAAGTCTGCCTTTCAGGGTTTGGGCCTCCTTCACATTTGCAGAGTGTTATCTGCCATATAATGAGCAAAGAGTTATAATACTGGTTCAGCAAGGGTTCATCAAAAACAGTCTGCCATCTCCACTACCAGCTGCAAGCAGACAGCCAGGCAGGAGCACCGTCAACTCATCTAACACTTCGAGTTATTTCCCATTCTCCAACTATATCATCAGCTCAGGAAAGAGTTCTTGAGCCCAGCTTGATTTGCCTAGAAGCCCTCGAATGGATGTATCTCACTTCTAAGAGCTTGCACAAGGAAAGAACATTATGAAAGCTACACAGTCTTACTTTTGTGTAAGCCTGTTGTGACAAAGGGGAGTCTGACAGAAACTGAGCATCTTAGGTAAAAACATTGAGGTTGTCTTAATCTTGGCTGTAACCAGTCACGAATTAATCCCAGCTGTCATGGGATATGTCTGCTCAAAAAGTGCTCAAAAGCCACCTAGAGATCCCTCCTGAGGTTGAGTGCCCTCATCACGGCTAGTTAAGGTCTGCAGTCCTAGGCAAGTCCTATTAAGTAGGATTTAACAGCCCATCAAAGTGTAGAACTTTAAAAATCTGCGAAATACAAGTTCCTGGAGAGTAGTACTACATACCTGTAAAGTATTTGTTGTTGGAGTCCCTGTTGTAAGAATGTGGGTAGAAACATATCCCAAAGAATCTCTGAATAATCTAATTAGTAATGTTTTCATCAGTGTGCCTTTGTCTTTCTGTGTTTCTCCGTAGGACTACTAAAACAATGTTGAAGTGTTCCTCCAATATAACTTCTAAGAGTTAATATAAGCATTTTGATATATTCAGATAACTTTTTAATCAGACTTGAAAGTGTTCATATCTTACATCAGCAGATTAACTTCTCAATAGTTCCATGGAACTACAGTATATACTGTGGTTTTTACTACTCTTCAATAAAAACTAAAATGTAAGGATGAAATTTAATGAGGATTCGGTAAAACTCTAAATGCAGCTTAGGGTCTGCTGCCTAAATTAATACATTTTTATTTCTGCAGAATTTACTTCTTTTATTAAACTAATGCTGCAGTTTTATTGTTTAGAGAGTTGTGACATGGGCAGTCAAAAACAAGAATGAGTGGAATGATGTGTGACCATTTGATATTAACCATTTATGAAAAATAGTGAAACATATTTGCAGTGGAAAAAAGGGAGAAAAAGGCTGTTAAAAAGGGGGTTTGGTTCAAAGGCAAAACATAGGCAATTTAAAAGTGATCAGTGCAAGCAGGGGCCTGTTTCAAAACACCATTCAAATATACATGCCTAAGAAATGGTTAAGGTGAAAACTAAAGCAAGTTTTAAGGTAGTGATTTTCTTGTAAGATTTCATGAATACCACAGTTTTTCACATGCTTATGATATTGAGATATTTTAACTGGAAACCATATAATCATTATGAGTATACTTTTATAAAAATCCTTACTGTGACTACTTTATTAAATTCACAGGGCCTATGGCATCTTTGGGGAACGGTCCCTAATGTTGTAGTCCATTGAGCCTCAAATGGAGGAGGCCTTTGCAAAAGAAAGAGTGAATTACTGTTAATATGTGATGCAGCTGAAACTAAACTTTGCCTTAGCTTAGAGCAGGAAGAAATTCAGTTTTTCTGCTGTATTTGTTGCATCCTTTCTCTCGTATATCCTGTTTGCTTTTTCAGTAATATGATTTTTAGAAGCTTTTAGAAATAACAGCCACATACACATCAAATTGTGAATTCAAAGGCTGATAGAAACTGCACTCTGGCTTACTTCTGAATCTCAGGAAAATCCAACTGCTGTTAGATAATGCTTTGTACGCTGTAAGATATATCATCCTTTCGATGGGGAACAAACAATAGATCCCAGCAGTGCATGACTGCTAAAACATTACTGAGCTAGCAAAATTTATACTCTAATATCCTGGGCACAATTTCAGCATTTTCATTTGTTGAAATTTGTAGCCAGGTAACCATTTCTGCTGCATGATTCATGCCATGACTGTAGGGTTATATTGGTTTTCCTGTCTAAAACTATACACTTCTAAGAAATGGAAATACTTTCCCATATTTGGTAGTTACTATAACAAAAGATATGCTTATGTACTTATTTTACAGACTGTTTTCTTACTGTGTGCTATACCTGTACAAATTCCCATTTGGAAGATAATGATTTTTGGCACTACTTTTGACTGGGAAGCATAACTCATTAGCCTAGACTTAAGCTGCGTTTGAGCAGAGTTCATTTTTCAGAAGGACAGTATTCTTTCTGCTATGGTGCTTTTGCCAACATCTCTGGCTAGGTGCAGTGTTTTCTGTCTTGGAGGTAGCAGTCCCCTAAGAATTCATTTAGGGCTGGTAGATACTTGGCTCAGTTACCAGGCAACCTTGTGTAGCCATTCCCAGTCCCTTGTTCCAAGCCAGCAAAAGAGCATGATTTAGCAGGACTCTGACCACATCAGCAGGACCTAGTCCTATTTCTGTTTGTCACTGGGGAAGTTCTGGCAAAACAAAGCACTTGGGACACCTTTCCTAAAGCTTCTAGGCACTAGCAACTTAAAAGTAGGCCTTTTTGTATAAACTTGGAAATACATACTCTAGGTAAAAGAGTAAGCTTGTGGAGTAAAGGTTAAAGCATGTAGTCCTAGCCAGACAGCTACTTGTATTTTTTATTTTTTTTTCTTAATGCTTGAGAATTGTCAGCCCAGCCAACTTTCTTTTCTGGTCAAGGAAGGATTGCTTCTCTCCATTCCTGAATACTTCAGAACATTAGCTGGCAACTGTCCCCTCCTCTTGTTATTTGGACTTAAATGGATTAATTTCCTTTGACCTTACTGTTTATGAAAGTGGCTTTCATCCCTTACCCCTACTCTTTTAATTTCTGGGAGAAATGGAGCCTCCCTGGCTCTTAGATCTATCCACATGTTTCTCAAATTAATGAAAATTAAGATTTCTTTGCAGATATTCACTATTTCGATGTACACACACATCTCCTCTGCTTTAGCTTTGTACTACTTATCACACAGGCAGTCTGAGGACCATGAGTATTTAGAAAAAAAAAACTTATTGAAAGTTCCACAACACTGTACCAAAAGTATCTACATAGCTAAGTCTTTTCATATGTAATGCATACATGTTAACAAGAGGACACTATTGCTTTAAAATTAAATACTGTCTTGTAGCAGAGTATAAAAAAGAAAATCCCATGGTCTTTACCTAGACAATGCACTAATTGAGAATTAATGCAGTGTGTGGAATAAATAACACAAAGGCATCTTGATCACGCAGGGCTGGAGTTACATTAAAACCTTCTACGTTTTGCTAGAAGGTTTTTGAAGAAACAGGGCATATCAGTTTTCATGGCTACATTTAGTACTTCAGGTAAGTCTGATGCAAATGAGATAGAAATTGGTGACACTAGACTAATAGCACTGTTTAGCCTGTAATACTCTGTACTTAATAATGACTCTGTACTTAACATTTTCAGAAGAAGTGTAAAAACAATTCGCTCCACAGGAGGCCTCATAGCTTTTTGTGTTTCCTGTTTTCCAAAAATGAATATTCAGACTAAGACAAATCAGGGAGTATAATGAAACAAGATAAGCATCTAATGCAAATTACTTCCAATGAAGGATCACTTTGTCACAAAATAGCAGCTGCAGGCAGTGGGTTCTTGAAAAAGTAATGGTGGTATATTTTAAGGACTCTGAAATTACAGCAGGTTGATGCATCTGTATAATCCAAACATAGGCAAATTTATAGCAAATACCTTCCGCAAAGTGAGACTTATATGAGACTTGTCCCATAGCTCTTCTTCCAATCATCTTAGGTGGAAATTAAGGCCACGTAATCAAGTAGGACTGACCTTCATTTTGTCAAGTGGGACTGCCAACATGTCCAACTCCCATTACCTCAATGTTGTGAGGAAAGCCAAGAGATAACTCGATATTTACTTCTTATAAAAATCACATCAGTGATTGTAGTAATAAGTGGAGAACAGAGACATAGCCCACTTTGCCCCTCTACTTGATGATAATCTAGTTTCAAGTAAAATAAACTTGTAAAGTATATCAACTCCTGTTCACTAGATGTCTAAGGCTCAAACATATATTCTGCATCTGCAGCAATAAACCAGCAGCACTCTTGGTTGCCTTTCCAGTTGTGATTTGTCCATACCAATGGCAAACTTTTTTTAGCTGAGTGCACTGCAGGTTCCTGTCAGTGTGAATTTGATTCATTTTACGTTATTGCACCAAAGATTAAATCATGTCATTTCCATCTGTGGTTACAGGTGGTTGATTTGTGGTATATGTCTAACTGGTGAATACATATCATAAGATTGATTACGATAGCATTTCTGAGAGTGTAATGATAACTTCTTATGGCTTTCAACTCCGTCAATGTGCTGGCATCATGCTGTTCTGAAATGAAAGACAGTTTGGGATCTCATGTTACACGTGTCATACTATGCAGTTAAAGAATGTAGAGAGAGTAGCAATATTCAAAAGAACTGGGGGGAAATTTATTCATTATATTTGTCTAACAAAAACTGTCAAAGTATACAGATATTTCACAACACCCTATAGAAAAAAACATATTCAAGATCTCACAGTGAATGGATGCCTATAATAGCACAAAATGAGTAAACTGAAATCTGCATTTGAATGTTAATGCAATGTTAAAGATATGCAAGAGGTCTTAAGTATCTGAATTTTGAAAGGTCAGTTTCCATGTTGAGTTTGAGACTGTAAAATGTGTTGGATTACCTGCGACCATCTTTTCAGATACACAGTGGTTCCACTTTTTAAAAGAAGTTAATGATTTGGGTGCCCATATGAAGGCATCAGAACTAATAGGATTCTTCAAAACCTATTAGCTATATGGCCTGTGTGGCTTTTTATATTGACAAAATAGCCCACTGATACCCTTAAAGCTGCTTAAAGCCTGTGTCAGCCAGCATTCAGAATCTAAGCAGACAAAAGAATTAGATGAAATGAAAATTAAAAGATACCACAGAAATTCAGTAGCAGATCTGGAAATCTGTCTCTAATATTTCGTGTCGCTAGATTCCTCCTCTTCAGAGCAATGTAATATCTAGCATCCTTGACCTCTCCTTGACTATGTTAATTTTTTGTATATACTTCTTCGAAATAATCTGACCAAATCAGAAAAAAGCGTTACGCCAAGTCTGGAATTTGCCTGTGGTCTGAGTCATGGGATAAAAAGACAGTGCTTGCTCCCAGGAAAGCGTCTCTTTTGATGTCCTTCATCTCAGGACCCAACAGGCTAAACATAGATGCCCTGTATCAGAAAAAATCCAAAAGATTCTCTTTCCTTCTAAAGCTGATCAATCACAGAAAGGTCCATAAAGTATAAATGGGCACTAAATATCTGTGGATCTTCCTGCAATAAGTGAAGTCCCAATGACCATTTTCAAAGTTTTATTTCCTATTTTGCACCTTCACTTTTTTCCTTTTTTTTGGAGAACGTGCAGATTGTAGCTTGTGGCATCAGCATGTCTTGTTGAAGCCACTGGACATACCTTCTGTTTTCCTTTCATTCCAAGGTGAATGAATCAACTATCCTTCCTGCTTAATACTGGTAGCTAAAACCATGCAAGTTCCTCTCCAGAGATTGAAATAAATTGGAAGGCCAATAGCATCCTGGCTTGGATCAGAAATAGTGTGACCAGCACCAGGGAAGTGATTGTCCCCCTGTACTTGTCACTGGTAACTGTGTGCTATTCAATCAGTTGGAATAAACAGAGACTTCGACACAGCCACAAAGATAAACTTCTTCCCTTTCTCCCAGGGTCATGCAGTAGGAAGAACATTTTAAAGCGCATTGTCTGTGCTGAAAGCGTTGGAATAGTGACAAGGGCATCTGGCTCTTGCCTTGAAGTTTTGTACTCTGAAAGGTCTTTTCATGTCCCCTATAAGCAGCTAGTACTGCATCAACAGATGACTCAACTACCAAATCTGACCAGTTTCTGACCAGCTCATGACTCCAAATAACAGCAAACCATATAGCCTAACAACGCGCTATTGCCAAAGATCATTTAAATGCAATGACCACATTTTTACTTTGTGTTAACTGGGCCTTCCTACTTGTATAACAGTGTTTCCAAGTACTGCTTAAAAGCTGGATAAGTTAATTAAGCTGTTCAAATAATGTGTACAATACTTCAAATTAAAAGCAGATTTGATTTGTCTTAACCACTGTACGAATGCATTAGGGACTGGATTGTGATATCCCTTGAAAATACAGTAGTCAGAAAAAACCACACTGACCATTGAGTGCTAATGGCAGGTATTACTATCTGGAATTAATTGCCGGTTGGTAATATAAATATATAATACTGTACATTCTAGCTGCTGCTCCAGTCAGTATGTAGATGTTCCCTTAATTTAATTGAAACTAGGTTTTTGAAGAAGAGGATCCTGATGTTTTCACTGGGTATATTTCATCCTTATAAGAAAATTGAAGCAATTGCTTATGTCCTGAACATAAGTAGCTATGATTTTTGTGTCAGTGTGTGCATCAAGTCACAAAAAAACCCATTATTTGAAAGTACTGACCTAACTTGCCTCCCACCTTTCTATCAAAGGCTTTCTGAGCCCGATCAAGGTGCACTGTAGTGCCCACTTTGCAAAGTCTCATTTTGCATGAGAAAGTACGAGTTATTTCTGATGAGTAACTACATAGACCTTGTATTCCTAGAAACTGCAAGCCGAGGAGTCCTCCAAAAAGAAAAATCACCTTTTGACAATTCATGCTATTTAGAAGTTAAATCCAGATTCAAATAGGAAGGTTGGGCGAAAAGGACTGGATTATGTACAATTATATTGTTTCAGAGAGAACTGGGGGACAATGCTCAATTTCTAAGGAAAATTAAGCTCTACTTGCTCAAGTTATTTATGATGTGGCCCATGTACCTTGCATCGCATGCTCTCTCTAAGCATTATGGATTATAAATCTGTGTGACAGAGGTCTGTAAAATGCATGATGGTTGCAGTAGAAAGCAGAAAAAGATAACAGGGAATAGAGAGGGAAGTCAGACTTTACAAGAGGTTTTTTGTTTGCTTGTGTTCTGAAAATAAGCTGAGGAGTATCACATGCAGCAAAATGAAAGACCAGTTTTGTAAATATCTGTGTGATCTTTCATGCATCTTTTAAAGTCTTGTGTGTAATGTTTGCATATCTGCCTTTCCTACAGGTCCCTTCACTAGAATGCCGTAATTGCACCCTTGGGGACTAGCATTTGTATCTCTCTCCAGAATCACTTCATTGAACACTCATGTAACTTCAGTTGCTCTTTTCTAATTACTGATACTACTAGAAGCAGAGCATGGGGGAACCCTCTGAATTTCAATCAAAGAACTTGTCACTTCATAGCACATCTCTGGGTTTTTTTTGTAAAAAGAGATTGGAGGGAAATTGTGGTACAACTTTCCCTTAGTAAATGCAAACACTTTTTTGGTCCTATTTTTACTGTGAAAGTTGCTAGGAAATTGAGTTCAGAGTACTGAGGACACAGTTCAGAAGTTTTGAACCCGAACATACCTGCTTTACTGAAGAAGAATAATGAAGCAGAATAGCCACAACTGCTGGAATAGTTTCACTCTATTGAATTGCATCAGCTTTAGACAACTAGATTTGAACTGTGACCTGTGAAACAGAATGTTGTAAACAGCACGGCTGTGTGCACAGCACAGCCCCTTTCTTCATCCTGCCTTCCCCTGTAAGTCTTTCTAGCTTAGAATTTAACACAAGCTACTTTCTCACCAGTAAGAATGAATTTTGGCAATTCTGAAATATCTAGACAACTGAGCTTCAACTCCAAGCTGAGTCTCACACGTTTTTTTTTAATTCCTATTATCTACATCTAATGTGATCTATACAGTTCACATAGCAGTTTGTTTCCAATTTAAATTAAGTTGTAAAAAGGTACAGCATAATTTCAAGTGGTTTTAGTAGGGATAGGAAAACTAAATTCAATTCAAGCGTGGGTAGGGTTTATGGGATTGCAGGGTTTTAGGTTTTGGTGTTGGTTTTTATTCTCACACTCCTCTGTAATTCCTAATTTTGGACAGAACAGATGGACTGAAATTCTCTCTTTCCCTGGTTTCCCTTCTGGGAGACACATTCTCAGGGACAGATTCACTGGTACAACTGAAGCAGGGTACAGGCCTGCTGCATTTTTGACCCCCTGAAATAGAACGAGAAAGTGAACTTCTACATGACTTTTTAGCCAAAGGAAACAATATATACTGTTAAAAAAAAAGACAAATAGAGGTCTTTGCATATATGATGTCGTAACAGACTACTACAGCTGCTGTGAGGACCACAGATTGCCATGAGAGCAGCCCACTTGGAACATCTTTCTAGCTGTTTTCTAAATTGGGTTTTCAGACTCACATTAAACTTCCATTTGTCTCCAGCTTCCTGTTATTGCTTCCCCTTTCAGGAACATCCCAGCAGTGGCTCAAGAACCTTTTCTCTCTGGCAATCACCACACATTCTCACTCTCTCCAACATATTACTCTTAAAATATCTTTTTCTCCATCTTTGATATCTAATAGTTTTATTTATATCACCATATTTAAATCTGCTATAATAAAAACGTTCAGAATTCAATTTCCATTTTGATTTCACAAAATGGAGTTACAGCTAGCTGGAAATACAAAGCTGTATATAGCAGGTCTTAGTGCCCATTGGCTTAAATGTAAATCTTGTACCATGCAAGGTCATTTCATTCCACAGGCAGGAGATTTAAGTTTCCATTACAAAATGTTTCATTTCGTCACATACTAAAAATGAAGCAGTTCACTCTGATCATCTAAGGACAGTAGGCTTTTAGATCTGATAACATATTATTTAAACCTGAACAGTTAGAATGCACCACTTTTGCACAAATGAGATGACATAAGAGGTAGCTTAGAAGATGCAACAAGTAGCAGAGAGCCAGTGCAGTTCTTTAACATCCCCAGACAACCAGGCTAAGGAAAAACAAGCCCTCTCTATAGCAAGCCTGGTTAGAAAAAGCCAGACCGAAGCTCTGGAAAATTAATTCTAGAAGAATAAAGGTGTAAGAATAAGCATTTGTAATTCTCTAATTAAATAGCCTTAATTTATATAAGAAATAAGGAATCTAAACTGAATTAGGGACTTTCCAATACTGAGACTTCAAAGGAGTTTAACGCTAGCGAGGTAATCGCCTACAAATTGTAATTCAGAATAACCATTTTAAATATCCCTTTGTTGCGAAATATCATATGTGGGTGTTGCTACTACATATAACATATATTGATCTTACCTGGAGTAAGTAAACTATATATTAACATAGCTGTTATGTTTATTGTAGGTCATAATGACTTAGTTTTCCAACAGAAAATGAGCAAGTACTGGTTATTTGAGATATAATAATCCTAAGTCACTGTTAGACACAAGCATTTAAGACTTGCAAGCTCAAGCTAGGGCCATTATAGAAAACATGTAGTGATGGACAGCAGCGTTCTGCTGAGGCTTTGGCAGGAGACTCAAAATCACAGTAAAACCAACATCAGCCTATACATCAAGAGGCCTGGGCATGAAAGACTTTTTCAGCTTTATGATTCTAAAATTGATTTTTTAAATAAGTAGTTACACACACTAGCAAAGTAGCTACAGTGATGGCTAGTGTATGGGATTCAGACTGCAAGATTTCAGAGGATGCTTTACCTGACAGACGCTCACTAGTGGCAGGTCAGCCTCACTGGAAAGAAGCCCTATGCTGCTTTGCCAAGAGAAATCAATTCATTACATTGATCTAACAAGTACCACTGCCAGCCTTGGCTATGAAGCTACTGCTGGAGATGGAAAGTGCTGACCCACTAATGCTCACATTAGCGTGCTGCATGGCTGTGCCAGCATCTGCACACAAAATTTGTGCTCCATGGCTGTGTGGACCAGCCAAAACTATCTGGGACATGTTCTATTAGAGATGATACTGCTTTCGCTCCAACAAGTAGTAACTCTGTTGAGATTGGCTAATTCAATTTTCCCCATCTTATCAGATTTCTTTTTAATGAAACTGAACAATAGTTTCATTTGTTATGTTATTAGTTTTCCCAATGGTAGCAGCAAGACTAACTCGGTTGAAAGCTAAACAACAGTGTTGTGCCAGTGTTGACTGTTTATCATCACCATGTGCCAGCTTCATATTGCAAAGCTGCCTTAGTCCATTCCTTTTTATTTATTTTCCATCCATGGGGATTCACAGCTCAGAGGTCATCTTCCTGCTCCATCTAGTCTGTGTATTAGCATGTACATGTATCTAAGCATTAAACCCCTGAAGAGATCTGAAATTATCTATCTGGGGTGTCACAGTGATAGAGGGATACTTCACACTGAAATGCAGAAAGTCTTTTTTTTTTTTTTTAGGAGAAGGAAAAGAAATTATAATCTCAGATGTTCATACTTACAGTTCCCCTAAAATAAATATCTTGCAGCACAGAATATACAGGTTTTCATCTGAGAGAAAACATCCAAATCCTCCTGTTGTGTTTATCAACTCAAAATCCTTTCATCAATTAACCTCCAGAGGTGCTCAAAAAAAGTTGCTATTCCTTCAGTTAGATTCCTGCTGCTTCAGCTGATTTATCACATTACAAAGACCTACACTGTGTTGGTGTTCGCAGGGAAATTGCATTGAGAAGACAGATTCATTTGCATGATTCTTGCTGAGATTTTTTTGTAGCTCACTTTACCTTTAGAAAATTGTTTTGTTTGATCCATAAATTTAGTGGTGGTGAGAAAAGCACAGTCAGCCTCTGCACACTGAACCCTGTAGCACATTAATTCAGGGAAAAGGCCCAGAATGTACAAAACAATCCCTTTACCTTAGCTCCCAAATGTCTTAACTCACTTTGGTGTGGTGGAGGCCCTGATTCAAAACCAGAAAGACAGGTCTACTGCAGAGTTCCTTGTCAGCTCAGTCTCATTTGCAGATCCACACACAATGTTGTCCAAAGCCAGAATGAGTTCATGTCACAGAAGTGATTGAAGACGCCACATAAGCTGCTCCCAACCCCAGCATCAGGGAATAAATTGATGATTACAACAAAAGCATTCAGCTTCAAATGTCAGCCAAAACTTGTCCTCCTAAGTTACTTCCTGGCCCTTCAGGAACTACCTGGTTCACATTCTCACCCCCAGATCCTGAGCAAACACTCTGCCTTTTCACCACCACCTGGCTCATCTCTTGTAAAGACTGCACCCAAAAAAGCTATCTGCTGATGCTGCCTTCAGTAGAACTGTTGCTACCAGAACCAAATACACACAATGTCCACAATGGTTAAGGGTCAGATGAAGCACTTACTTTTACAATTGCTGGCAGATAATAGCTGAAAATCTGGTCAAAATGACTTAGTCCTGACAAGTCCTCCCTGTCCTAAAGCATTGTTGTCAGAGGTGTCATGGTTAAAGCTCTCAAACCCCCATCATTTCTACAACTGAGAAAACCTGAAGGCTAGTTAGTGCAGTGATGGCTATTTCATCGATACATTTAAAAGCCTCAAAATCTGATCACTTCTTTACATGCAGTGCCAACAACTGCAATGCTTCCACATTGGCTGCCAGCATGTCAAAGGGAGCTAGGCAAATGCAACAGCAGTCTAAGGATAAATGGTTAAATGAACGCAGTTTTCTTATCCAAATATAGTAATAAGACAACATTCACATTGTATGGAATAGAGAAGAATCTGGTTAAGGCAGCCATTGCAGCCACCCCAGTGTCTGGTTTCATTTTCTTTGCATAGCTTTTCAGCAACTGAAGAACAATGTGCTGGGAACAGATCCAACGTATCCAAAACTCCTGTGAGACGAGAACTGCTGGACTGAATTCCATCATGCTCAGATTACAAGGAACAACAGCAGCAATCAAAGATCCTTTCTGAGCTCAATGTCTGTTTGGTTTTAAAGTATTTATTAAAACAAATATTCTCACCCTGGTTAGCAGTAGTAACCCCAGCACCAGTGGTATTGTGCAGCTGGAGCACCTTGACTGCTGCAGGAGCAAGAGGGAACACCTGGCTTTTGAACCAACTGTTATGGAAATGTCTGGGGCTTAGCATTATCCTCATGTGCTTCCAGGAACACGTTCTGCACCACCTGTAATGCTAGAAGCTACAGGAGTTGCTCTGCTGCTTCCTTGGTGATTTGCAAAGCCCAGATACCATACAACTCAGAGCATGGCAATGCACGTCTTCCACAGAGCAGCAGGGCTCCCTGAGAAGTAGTTCACCTTGATGCTGATTGGAAGTATACCTCTACTCTTACAAGGAACAATATTCTAATTTCACCTTAGATCTGAAAACATCCTGCTGTACGTGTCCTTGTTCTCCCTATCCAGAAAAGTAGTGAGGACTCTAAACTCTAGTAGATCTCAGCAATACACTTTTCCCCCCTCTCTCCCCCAAGACTAACATTATTCTACAAA
Organism: Strigops habroptila; assembly: GCF_004027225.2. Classification (NCBI taxonomy): domain Eukaryota; kingdom Metazoa; phylum Chordata; class Aves; order Psittaciformes; family Psittacidae; genus Strigops; species Strigops habroptila. Next base: position 73,638,577 of record NC_046358.1, read on the forward strand.
TAAACAAACTAAACGATTACAACAGGAATACTAAGGCATTCAGCAAGTGTTCAATATTAGAGGTACTTAAATATTTACTCCTGAAGCTAGACTGGAGCTCACAGTGTGCATTTTAAAAAAATATAATTATTTGCATTACAATAGCACCTGGGAACCTAGTCACAAATAGGACCCTATCGTACAAACACTGAAAAAAAAGTCTCTGAAAAGCTTTTATGCTAAAAACAACTGAGCAGTAATTTCAACTACTTGTTATTTCATTTCCAGGGCTGAGCTCCTAGTGTTCAGCTGCAAGAGACAGTAAATATAGTCTTACTCTGAGAACTCTGTACACAAATTAAAAGCACGAGGAGCCTGTGCATCACTGGCCAGCTCTTACATATCATAATTCCTCATTGTTTCATATGAAACAGCAAAGCAGAGACCATTTGTAGTGTTCTTTTGGCAAACAAATTGCGATCATAACACTGTATCTATATTTTGCATATATATAAAAAAACTTGGTTTAGGAGTTTCAACACTAGAACAATTTTTTTTTTTTAACTTCTTCAGTTCTAAAGATGGTATGAACTGGTATGTTTTGTGATTGAGTATGCGTCTGTTGCAACATTCCGTTTACTTATGAAACACTCCAGGCCACACTGGTGATTATCCATTTTTCATTACCTCTGAATAATAATTAAAACCAAATATGCTATATACTCGAGAAAAGGACATACAGAGAGGTAAAACATGAAAGTACTGCTGTCTGTACCCCCATCCCTAAGTCATGCAAGTTTCAGTTTATGCTGGATTAGGAAGGGAAAAAAAACCAAAAACCAAGAAAACAGAGATAACAGGTTGGAAATGTAAAAACCATTCATACAAAATAAATCTCAAGATGTGTGTGCACTGTCTTTCCATAATTGTGTAGATCATTTAAAAAATATAAATACAAAAATGTATCCCAGCTTCTGTAGTTCTAAAGAAACAACCTGTGACCAATAAATCAGAAAGCTGGGTATCTTCTGCTTACTATCTTAGTCTGCCAAACAATTATGCAGTGAAATGTTCTAATTGCACTTTGATTTTAATGTTAAAATCCATTTCCATAATTTCAGTGGATCTTTACAACACCATTTAATATTTGCCAATGAAGCAAATGAGCTGCAAGTAACATTCACAGATGGTTCATGTTTTCCATTAACTCTGCAAGCTAAGATTTCCTTTGTTTACAACCAAAAAGAAAGGGGGGGGGGCAGGGAAGAAAGAAATGTTTTGGAAAAGTACTGTGAACAGCAGGCTTCCCCAGGTCAATAAGCAGCAGCCTGAATGCCTCTCAACACCTACAGGTTGATGTCCATCACTAACATAACACACATTTTTCTTAAGGGGAAAACAAAACCTTGGTCAGATGAGGAGTTTTGTAAGAAACACATGCTACTTTCTAAGCCAGAAATCTGGAGTGCAACTGGATTACATTTAGGTTAATGAACCAGAGCACTTCTGAGTAACCTGCTAAGAGAGAGACAAAGCCAGTTTTTCACATGCTCACGCCATCTTTGGGATTTGCTCCTACAATCTGCTTGAGATTAGGAAAGCACTTCTCCCGGGGTTGTCTGTTTCTGTTTTTATAAGGATAATTTATATCAGTATAAATCCAGACTTGTCAGCTCAGAAATGTAAAAGAAATATTTCAAAGAAAAATACCTGTCTTTATCTTTCTCCAACTAGTTTCTACTACATTTTTTTTATTTATACGCCAAGGTTTCAGTGCTACAGTATTTGAAGTGGCATCATTCTGACATACTACCCAGTTTAAATTATATTGACCCAGGGTTCCCTTAGCAGCTGTTGATTGATCACAGTGTGAATTGAGCAGAAAAGGAGAAGAAAGGTCAACACGATGATCTTAGAGCTGTACTTTTGTTCAAGTGCCTACCCTATATGGCAATAAAGCCTCCAGCCCCTTTTTATAGTGCTATTAGAAAGTGGCAAAATACACAGAAATGCAAATACAACTTTCTTATGCAACAGAGAAAAGTTGAAGAACATTAACAGAAAGGCATATATGTTGTGTTAACGCCTGACTGTCAAGAAGTCAGCAATACTGGCCTGCTCTTTTACAGCTTATGCTCCAATATTAACACCATGCTGGGAATTCATGCATTTTTGTTTCATCCAACTTCCTATTTTTGTCCGAAATATAAAAAAAAAGCTGGGGGGAGAGGAAGCAGATTTGATGCATGAACATTTTTAGGGAAGGGCAGGATAAAGTCCTATTGCCAAACTGAGAGCGCTGGGCTGCTTGCTCCGGGCTGCTTGCTCCAGGCCCAAACGGCACAGGGGCTGCAAATGTCCAGCACTGCTCATATAGGAAAGAAGGAGGGCAGCAACCCAGGAAGCTGGGAATTAGTCACGAGAAAAACGAACAAAAAAAGGAGGAAGAGGACAATTAACGACAAGGGGCTTCCTCCTAAATCTGATGTCCCCACCCAGAACCGCTTCGCAGTTCTGCAGGGGGCTAATGAGAAAGCACCCACCACACCTAATGAGCATCCTGCTGATGCACCAGTAAAGAGGATCACTACTGGTGCCTCCAGGAAAAAGCGGCGGGTCATAGTAGTAGGGGACTCTCCTTTGAAAGGCACAGAGGCGCTCATCTGCCGGCCTGATCCAGTCTCGAGGGAGGTGTGTTGCCTGCCAGGGGCTCGGATCAGGGATGTTACTGAGAGGCTGCCTGCTCTAGTAAGTCCTGCTAACTATTACCCCCTTCTAGTGGTCCATGTGGGTGCTAGAGATATAGATAGCAGTAGCCTGGAGAACATTAAGAAGGACTACAGAGCCCTGGGAGAGGTGGTTAGGGGCTCTGGAGCTCAGATAGATAGTTTTTTCATCGATTCTCCAGGGCAAAGGGGAGGACCTTAAAAAAGCTAGGCGCGTTTGGCAGGTTAATAAATGGTTAGAATGGTGGTGCCATGGTCAGGGGTTTGGCTATTTAGAACATGGGGCTCTATTTGGGAGGCCAGATCTACTGGAGGATGGTGGAGCTGGTCTGACAAAGAAGGGGAAGAGCTGTTTTGGTAGGAGGCTTGCCAGGCTGGTCAAGAAAGCTTTAAACTAGATGTGTTGGGGGAGGGGAGCATTGATCCATCCCAACACTCCTGGTCAGTTGCCAGCACCTGTAATAAGTGCTTGGAGAGATGTAGAGATGTTCCAGCTGCCCCAGCCATTGAGTCGGCTGCATTTGGAGCTCGGCTAAGGTGCCTCTATACAAACGCCCATAGTATGGGGAACAAGCAAGAGGAATTAGAGATGTGTGCAAGGCTACGGGAATATGATGTCATTGGTATCACAGAAACATGGTGGGATGGCTCCTATGACTGGAATGTCGGAATGGAAGGTTACAGGCTGTTTAGAAAAGACAGGCCAGGCAGACGGGGAGGGGGCGTTGCTATCTATGTCAGTGATAGACTAGAGAGTATGGAACTCTGTCTGGGGACGGGTGATGAGGTAACAGAGTGTTTGTGGGTCAGGATCAAAGGGAAAACAGCAATGGGGGACATTGCGGTGGGGATCTGTTATAGGCCGCCTGATCAAGAGGACTCTGTGGATGAAGCGCTCTACAGACAGATAGGAGCAGCCTCACGCTCGCAGGCCCTGGTCCTCATGGGGGACTTCAACCATCCTGAACGGTACGGCCCGGCACAAGCAATCCAGGAGGTTCCTCGATTGTGTGGAAGACAACTTCCTCTTTCAAGCAATAGAGGAGCCGACAAGGAGGGGTGCCATGCTGGACCTTGTGCTCACCAACAGGGAGGGACTGGTTGGAAATGTGACACTCCAGGGCAGCCTTGGCTCTAGTGATCACGAGATGGTTGAGTTTGAGATCCTCAGGACAGTGAGAAGAGCATGCAGCAAGCTCACTGCCCTGGACTTCAAGAAAGCAGACTTTGGCCTCTTCAGGAACCTCCTTAGTAAGGTTTCATGGGATACAGTCCTAGAGGGCAGGGGGGCCCAAGACTGCTGGTCGATATTCAAGGATCACCTGCTACGTGCTCAAGAGTGTTGCATCCCGACTAGAAGAAAGTGCAGCAGGAGGGCCAGGAGACCTCCATGGATGGACAAGGAGCTGCTGAGGAAACTTAGAGGGAAAAAAGAAGCTTATAGAAGGTGGAAGCGAGGACAGGCAGCCTGGGAAGAATATAGGAGCATTGCCCGAGAAGCTAGGGACCAGGTTAGGAAAGCTAAGGCCCAGCTAGAATTAAGTTTGGCAAGGGATGTAAAAGATAACAGGAAAGGATTCTATAGATACGTAGCAAATAAAAGACAGACTAGGGACAATGTGGGCCCTCTCCAGAAGCTATCAGGAGAACTGGCTGCCATGGATTTGGAGAAGGCTGAGGTTCTTAATGACTTCTTTGCCTCAGTCTTCACCAGCAAATGCTCTGACCACACCACGAAAGTCTTGGAAAGCAAATTCAGGGACTGTGAGAATGAAGACCTTAGGCCCACTGTAGAAGAGGATCAGGTTCGAGACCGTCTTAAGAACCTGAACGTGCACAAGTCCATGGGACCTGATGAAATCCATCTGCGGGTCCTGAAGGAGCTGGCGAATGAAGTTGCTAAACCACTGTCCATCATATTCGAAAAATCCTGGCAGTCAGGTGAAGCTCCCAATGACTGGAAGAAGGGTAATATAACCCCCATTTTCAAGAAGGGGAAGGTGGAAGACGCAGGGAACTACAGACCAGTCAGTCTCACCTCTGTGCCTGGCAAAATCTTGGAACAGTTTCTCCTGGAAAACATGCTAAGGCACATGAAAAACAACGAGGTGGTTGATGACAGCCAACATGGCTTCACTGAGGGGAAATCCTGCCTGACCAATTTAGTGGCCTTCTATGATGGAGCCAAGGAACTGATGGACAGGGGCAGAGCAGTTGACATCATCTACCTGGACTTGTGCAAAGCGTTCGACAGTGTCCCGCATGACATCCTTGTCTCTAAATTGGACAGACATCAATTTGATAGATGGACCACTCGGTGGATAAAAAACTGGCTCGATGGCCGCACGCAAAGAGTTGTGGTAAATGGCTCGATGTCCAGTTGGAAACCAGTAACGAGTGGTGTCCCTCAGGGATCGGTGTTGGGACCGGTCCTGTTCAACATCTTTGTTGGCGACATGGACAGTGGGATTGAGTGCGCCCTCAGCAAGTTTGCTGACGACACCAAGCTGTGTGGTTCGGTTGATACGCTGGAGGGAAGGGATGCCATCCAGAGGGACCTTGACACGCTTGTGAGGTGGGCCGATGCCAACCTTATGAAGTTTAACCAAGCCAAGTGTAAGGTCCTACACCTGGGTCGGGGCAATCCTAGGCACAGCTGCAGGTTGGGCAGAGAAGAGATTCAGAGCAGCCCTGCAGAAAAGGACTTGGGGGTGTTGGTTGACAAAAAGCTTAACATGAGCCGGCAGTGTGCACTTGCAGCCCAGAAAGCCAACCGTAACCTGGGCTGCATCAAAAGAAGCGTGACCAGCAGGTCAAAGGAGGTGATCCTGCCCCTCTACTCTGCTCTTGTGAGACCTCATTTGGAGTACTGCGTACAGTTCTGGTGTCCTCAACATAAAAAGGACATGGAGTTGTTGGAGCGAGTCCAGAGGAGGGCCATGAGGATGATAAGAGGGCTGGAGCACCTCCCGTATGAAGACAGGCTGAGAAAGTTGGGGCTGTTCAGCCTGGAGAAGAGAAGGCTTCATGGAGACCTCATAGCAGCCTTCCGGTATCTGAAGGGGGGTCTACAAGGATGCTAGGGAGGGACTCTTCCTTAGGGACTGTAGTGGTAGGACAAGGGGTAATGGGTTCAAACTTAAACAGGGGAAGTTTAGATTAGATATAAGGAAGAAGTTCTTTACAGTGAGGGTGGTGAAGCACTGGAATGGGTTGCCCAGGGAGGTTGTGGATGCTCCATCCCTCGCAGTGTTCAAGGCCGGGTTGGACAGAGCCTTGGACCACGTGGTTTAGGGCAAGGTGTCCCTGCCCATGGCAGGGGGATTGGAACTAGATGATCTTAAGGTCCTTTCCAACCCTTATGATTCTATGATTCTATGACTTCCCTTCCAGTGTGGGGAACCTGGCCTTCTGCTGTGGGGCTCCAAAGTTGTGCTTTAAAAAGTCATTCTTCTCACTTTGAAGCAATAGCTATATACAAGCAGAACCAACAGTTCTGCATCACAGAACACTTAAGCTGTAATATAACAAGCAAGAACATCATGATGGTTGTTTACCACTAACGCAAACTGCTGTTGAAGTACTGTACTGCTGAACATTCACTCTGGTTGGGTAAGTGGCCTAAACGTTTGATTAAAGTTACTGGTCACCAATTAAGCTTCCTTACGCAAAACTGAAGCCTTTTTTCATTTGATAATGTCTTATTTTTTTGGCTAGAAGTGATTGTATTTTTAAAAATTATTTATGTTTAAAGCTGTCACTGACATCTTAAGCAAGAGAAAGAAAATAAAAGCTAACTGCTTCTGTGATCACAGGAACTAATTTCCTGTTTGCAAAAGCTCCAATTCAAATATGCAAACTCCCAATTTCTGCAGAGTAAGCCTAATTTGGGGGATGTATCAGATTTAGGCAGCACAGGTGCAGCATGTTCAGCCAATACATCTTGGCATTAGGTACACATGCTTTCTGAAAGCACCAGACTTACAACAACTGTCTTATAAGCACAATGACCCTAACCTAGCTCCTGTACATTTTAAAATCCTGCACACGATAAACTACTTAAAATTCACCCCACAAACATTTCTGGAACATTTCTGGGTGGACATAAACCTTCAAATACAGACACTCTTAAACACAGAAGCAGCATTCTGCTTCTGCACAGTTGTTCTCCGCTGTATTTGAGTATCTGTGCAAATACTCCTCATGTTCAAATGAAACGTGCAATGAAACTACAAAACCTTATTAAGAAGTACTGGTTCCTTGCATCACTTCAGACAATTGAAAATCACAGCAACTCAGAGATAGTCTATTATTTTTTCTCCTAAACACGCTATGAAGAACTGAGAAGACGCACTGCCTGATGATCCTCAAGTCTGTTCCCAAATCATTCTCAAGGCACAGTAACTTAGAGGCCTATTTTCACGCTGTATTGATAGGTCTATCTGAATATGAGGCACTTACACTGTGATGGCTTACATGAAGTATGTATCTGAGTGATTGCATCACGTTTCCCATCCACACTTCCTGTGTCTGTTGCCTATAAGTGATGATCACCTTCCATCAACAGAGAAAGAGAGGCCAGGATTAGTGACGGCCAGCGAGGGAGAGAATGAGCCTTTTCTGGAGCACACTTATGGCCAGATTGCTTAGCCTGTAGTCAAATGTTTCTGTAGGAAATGTCTTCTTTAATATAATATAGACATCTCTTCTATTTCTGCTGTTAGCATTACTTTCAGTAATATTGGTGACTGGTATAAACTGAAAGACACAAACTTTAAAGGACAAACCCCAGCTGCTACTACTGAATTAGAAAGCAGATTAAGATCCACTCAAATACAGACAGAGCAAGCACATTGGCATTTTGGAGGGAATTTTCAAACCTTTTAATCCATTGGGGGTGGAAGTATGCACATGCATACATGTGCTCCTCTTTCTTCTGAGAGCAGCAACTCCTCCATGGGTATTTTCTTTGCAAGCTTGCACCTCTGTTGCTGGCTGTAGGAGTGTGCTTCACAAATTAGGAACTTTTCTCCTAATGAAGGGACACAGCTGATCTTCCTTAATGCCCCCTTTTCCCTCTGAGTTCATAACTTTTTGGCTTTGACCTCATTGCCCTCTTAAACTGTAGTGAAGTAAAGTTCGCTTAATTGGCACCTCCCAGTGAAAGCAGAAAAAGCCAATTAAGTGGCATGATCCAGTTTATGTGGGTTCTTGAGCCAAAGTAGCACTTTAGATTTCTAATCAAGTAACATGGAAGCATGAGTTATTAAGTCACTAAGACTTGGGTATAGCACTATTTTAATAAGACATATCGCAAGAGCCAGATATTAAGAGCCAGGTTAAGTGCTGGTTGCCTGTCCAGCATGGCAGCTCTGCTGCACTGCTAGGAAAGGACCAGAACAAACAACAAAACCTCTTTATTGCATCTGATCCAAGCAGACATCCTTTGACAGGGTCTCATGCCTGGGAATGGTGAACAGCAGAGCTGCATGAGGCACAGATATCACATACCCCTCAAATCCTACTTAAATCCTGGCTAAGAGTTTGCTCTATGCCCTGTGCTCCTCACCTTTGCTTTTGAAGGCTATGCTGCAGCATTGTGCTTTACTGACAGCTAACAATGTATAAACAGACCACCTATTTTTAAGACCCAAAGGTGTATCTACAGCCTCATATGTCCTTTTTCCAAGTATCCTTGGAAATTCACAGTGTTTGCATGTATCTTCTAATTTATATAAGCCTCACACTCCAGCAGTGTAGAATAAATTGCTTAAAACCCAACAATCCTCAATTGTTGCAGCTACCTCAGCTAAACACCTTTTTTATTTCTCACCTAGATTAACTTTCCTCAGCCCATAGCCTTCCCATTCCCTGTCTCACAACCCTTTTCTCTCTTTCTGCAGACAAATCTGTCATATTTCATGATACCCATTCTTCTGAAAGTGCTCCTACACCAACACCGGGTGTCCCCTTTGCAGCAGCTTGACCTGGACCACCTCCAGACCTCACCCACATGGTCTCTCACTTCCCAGATTTTTTTTAACCTGCCTCTACAAAGGTTGAAAAGTAAAACAAACACAGGTTTGTTTGCATTAAGCAGCACTCACTCATGCTGTTCTCTTAAGGTAGAGATCTCTTCACAGCACAAATGTTTTTCTCCCAAAAAAGCATCTTGAGTCCAACAGTTTCTTCAGGCCTGAGAAATGGCCTTATAGCCTCTGCACTGCTCACAGGAGCAGAAACACTGCTGTACCAGTAAATCCTTCCCTTAATGCCTAGTTCCTCACAAGCAGCTTTACTTCCTTAGGACATCCACCCTGAAAAGTACCTAGGAGTTGGAAACAGGTGTAGCTACTTCCAGGTTTTATCTTACTGCCTGGCCAATAGCAGAATTTCCTTCCGAAGGAAGGAAAAATTCAAAACAAACACCAGGAAAAAAGAGAAAACACAAGACTGCTTGAAAAATGCTTATTTTGCTATTTTAAAATAATTGGGAAAAAAACTTCATTGCATGTAGCATAAGCCTAATTCCAGTAAAATACAGTGTCCACGTGTTTCAACTAGTATCATTACAAGTGTACCCATTGAGCTGAACTCTGGCCTTAAACTATGACAACTCTACAGGTAAAGGAATTCTCTGATTTACTGTTGCAATAAAATAATTAAAATAAAATAAAATAAAATAAGCTCATTCTGTCTGAGTGATAGTCTGTGACTACAAATATTTTAGGTTATTGCATTTTACATGAATATGTCAGTGTTTTTACAATATAACTAAAGAGCACGCCCAAAATGTGAGACGCACTATAACAAAACACGTATACACAACAACTCGTTGAGTACTGAGGACTTGGCTGAAGAGCTTTTGAGTTTTAAGGAATATACTTTTCTATAAAGCAGCTGCAGAAAATCAGCTGGTGACCTGTTTCTGATATACTGTGCTGTATTACCCAGCACCACACAATTGAAATAAGGAAGTGGGGGACAGGAGTGTATGATAATACCTACTACTGAGCCAGACAAACCACACAAGAATTATTTTTTTTATTTTGTTAATGCTAAGCCTGTTTTTTAAAAAAATAAAAATCTAAGCCTCCCAGCTTTCAAGTTTGGATATTTAGTTTAAAGCAGTGAAATGTTCTATTTCTGGGCTCCCTTTTCAATAGCACTTACTGAACCAGAATTTCTCTGGGGAAAATTTCTTTAGTAGTGCATGTGGGCTTGGAAACAGCATACAGGTAGTGCTTCTGCAAATGCCCAAGAGCTACAAATTCTGTTAGCAAGACCTTGCTCTATTTAGGAGGCTGGGCTGTGATTTTTGCATGTGCAGGATGGCAAGAAGACTGGTTTAAAGTTTCTTAATTTATAAATTTCATTTTAGGCCTTTCTACAAGAAAAGACATTTTTACCTTTTATTTTGGACGTAGGGAGAGGACAGCTTTGTTGACCCTTCTTTGTAGTGCAAGTGTTGTAGATGGCGGAAGAACCACTGTTATTTTTTCTAGTTCTTGAAACATTGCTGGTGCAAATGTATTTGGCAAAAGCTTGGAAAAATGTAGTGACATTGAAGCAGGCAAATACAAGTTTGCTTTTCCTGTGCCATAATAGCAAAGTACATTTTTCTGCAAGAGTTAACAGTGATATTTTAATATTTTATATACTGTAAATGCCATTAAGGTAGGTTGGTATAGGAGAGGAACATGTACTCCTGGGGCTGTTGGCTGTGTTGATGCAGTTACTGCAGGCCTAATCCTGCTGCTTTTCCATCAACAGCATAATCTTGCTTTCTAATATTGTGCAAGACTGTCTCAGCCCAAATGACAGAGAAGCTGCTCCATGTCTCCTCCAAGAAGAAAGCTAAACTGTAGCCTACCTGTTTGACAGTATTGGTTAAAAATAAAAAAGTTGGTACTTTTAACTGAGGTTGTTTTAAATGGCTAGTACCCAAGGGAGCCAGCAGTGTAGAGGCTAAATTGCCCTCATAGGCAATGACAAATATTAGGTGTACTGAGCTGTACTTATCTGAAGTCAATGGCCACACAAACCCAGATTTGTTAAAGTGGAAGACTACCTAGATACACCAGGTCCTATAGGCAAAGAATCACAGCTAAATATCACAGAAACTGTGTAAAATGTATTTTGCTGACTCTCTTTGGCCCTTACTGACTAGACTCAATCCAATGTGGGGCGGGGAGAAGAGCTCAGCATCTGTATTTGAGGCAAGTGAATGAAAAGCAATACCACTTTCATAGCCAGGAATTTTGTAACTTATGAATCAGAGCATTATAACCAGCTTAGACCAGCCAAGAAGAATTGTTTAATCTGAATTCTTACTAAATTAGGTGCTTCAGAAGTGCAGGGAAAGCAGCATGGTAGGAGACCCAGATTCAAGCCTGTGATTCCCCTATACCTCATTTTTTAATTTTTCATGTTTAAAGTACTTAATTAATCTATACAGAGTTTTTAATACAATACAGTTGATTAACGCTAGTAATTTCAGTGCCTTTTTAATATAACTAATCTCTTCTGAGAAATATTCCCAGTTAATGATCTGTGTCATTTTTTAAAGTTTGCCTTCTGACTAATTTTAGTGGAAATATCATTAAATTCTTCATTATGCTTATTTATAGCAAGGACTGAATTGGATTTTAGATGTTATGATTTTACCATAACAAAGACCTACAGCTCTCAAAACACACTGTTCTTTTCGCTTGTCGAGCTCTAATATGAAGGTTTGGAACTAAGAGTAGCTTCAAAATAAAAAGACGGGGAGGAGGAGAGGTTTCTATGTCACTTTGTGGCCAGCTGAGCATTGCAGGAAGATGCCTTGAGGTGCTGGTCCGCAGTGCCTCTCTCCACACCTCTACAAAACCTTCCGCCCTTCCCAGCACTCTCCCATGGCTCATTTCAGTCCTTGCACTACAGCATCCCACTCCCCATGAACATCAGCACCATCGTGTTGAGGCTGAGCTGTGAATATCTTGCACTGACAGGATGGAGACAAGAAAATTCACCCTTTCTATGGGGTGAGCGGGTGCACAGGCATTTCTCTGTCCTTTCCCCATAGCCCAATCATTAAATGTCTCTTCTCTTCTGCTTTGCATGCAGGGATACGTTTGCTGTGTCCTATTTCACTAACCAGTGGAGAAGGGTCATTTCTCTAGCGTGTCGCATACAGCTGAGGCTCCTTGTGGTTCTTGTGCCAGCCATTGCAGACTGGCACAGGACATCCCAAAGTGCTTCAAACTGGAGATTAAGAATCACACCTCACTGACACCACAGGAAGTGAGCGCAGTGAGTTTTGCTGTTACCCACGTAAAGACATTGCCTGGTCCCCCTACTTACACTGGAGGACTGAAATAACAGCTGATTTGAGAGCAAAGGGGCAGACAATCATGCACAACTTTTATCAACTATCTATCTGCTAAGCTGAGCAATTTTTATCTTTACAGTTGGCTCAGAAACAAGGCAAAAATATCCATATTTCAACCATATATTTTTATAACAACATTGCTTTGATCAATTCTACTGTAAATAAACACGATGGAAATATTGGTCTCTGTTTTTTAAACAGAAGTGCTGAGGGGTTTTTTGATTTTTGTACACAGAGTATTTTTTTTTACTCCTGAGCGAAGCAAACCCTGGGACAAGTGGGTGGTTGTGCCTCAAGGCCAAGGATGCATGCAGCACAGGCAATGGCAATGGCAGGTGGCAGTGCCAGGAGCACCATCATGTTCCCCCCGCTTCCACTTGTGAGCTCCACCAAAATAGACAAAGCATTGACCTTCGTGATAGGAACTGTAATGCATTTTACCTATGTCTCTGGTCCTGCAGGGTCCCACAGCTTTTCCCGAAGGAAGGCAGAGGAGGGCCATTCTGCACTGCCAGCTGCCATGTGCGGTGCAGCTTGGCACCCATGCTCCCCCTCCCCATGCCAAGGAAGTCATCCATGTCCCCAGGCATCACCTGCCTTGGCTTGCTCTACATTTCTTTCAAGGGCTCTCCTCCTCTCACTGTTTACTTCTGCTTTTCTCATTCCTGGCCTCTTTTTCCAGGCTCAGGAGACTCCTGCTGATGGGAAGCTGGGCACAGACGGTAGGCCAGGTTGCTCAGGTTCAGCTTAAAACCACTGTAGATATGCTGAATGTGCCAACTTGGCCTCCCTCACCTGGCACAGGCCAAACCTGAGAGGTCTTGCACCCTATGTTAAGCAAACTACGTTGGAAATGGAGAGTAAGCTGGGCCCGTGTTCAAAGACATCAGGAATTTCTGACAAATGGGCAGTGCACTGTGCCTATGCAGAGGCATGCATGAGGCCGACTGTTTGGCAAATGTAGCTATGGTGGCGGGTGGGAATGTACACCATCACCACATGCATGATGCATTTCTTCTTGTGTAAAATTTAAGCATATTTATGCATCTTCCTTTACTTCTTTTCACTTTACTGGACATAGCATGATGTTTTCCTCATCATTATATTAGACCTTGAATTAAGGGAAGTTCCTTGTGAGGGGGTGAGGGTTTGGTTGGTTGGTTTCTTTTAATTGGTACTTTTAAATTCTACTGAAACAACAAGTAAACAAATAAAAAATTCATTAGAGAGAGGCAGCTCAACTTAGATGAAAGTTTTATAGCATACAGCTCTGCTTTCAAAAGCAGAAAATCCAGTCACCGGGTCATTAGCACAGCATGCAGCACCACAGAAATGAGGAACATTAGAACTTGTGTCGTTTGCAAGATTTACTAATATTTCAATGTCTTAACAGCAACATTTCAGCCTAAAAGCTTCCCAAAAGGCACTTAAACATTTAAAATACCAGATCCAAATGGCTATGGATGCATTTACTCATTACAAGCATATTTAAAACAATGCATTTGGGCTGGCTTGTGACAACTTTGGGGCTACTGTGGGAAGGCTGGGCGATGGCATGAGGAATACTCATTCCTTATTTCACGCCTTTGCAAGGGCAGTCAGAGCATATCTGCTTTTGAACATGTGTGGAACGACTACTACAGTGCCAGAAGTGCTCGTGGGAGTCATTGCATGTACAGATTACATTTTAGTGTTTGACTGTGAAGATTCCCCTGAAGAAGCTAACTCTGATTATGATCCTAGCTTGATAGCTTTGCTTCTTTGAACATGTCAAGTTAATTTCATGCTGAATAAGGAAAAAACTTATGCCTGTCACAGTGCTGTATATCAGTCAGGGGCTAAGAACAAAGGCTGTAAAACCCAACTGACTACATTTGCCACATGGCTTGGCTACAAAAAGTGAAATACAAGTGCCTTTGTGCTTTTCACAGCTCAGATGAACTTCCCTTTGGAAGAGGAGGTGGCTACAGAGTGGTCCCCATTACCATGTCAAATAGCTTTTCTCTTCAGCACTGGGCAAGGGACTCTGGGTAGAATGGCTCCAGAAGTGTGTTGGGGACTGCTCCTCTGCACGTCTGTTCCCTTTTCCCAGATCTCTCTTGAAAGATAGCTATTGTAGTAAGTTAAAAATGAGCCCAAAGGGACTCTTCCCTTTTAAAGTCAGGTTAATGTACTGCGAGAGCATGAATCTTTGGGGTTTTATTTGGTCTTTTATTTGTTTAGTTGGGGTTTTTTTTCCCAGCTCCAGTCACTTACCACTTTTGAAACCTTTACTTGCTGTTTGATCTTCTCAGTTTCCTCCAGTTTAATATTAGGAATGGTAAAAAAAAAAGTCTTTCAAGGGAAAAACAACCAAAACACCCCACTGTGTTATTTAAGCAAACTGCTTCTCCTGGATCAAGGTCTCAGAAAACCTTCATAAGCTGCACTGTAGGAATGCAATTACTACCAAAACCAGTGCAATCACAGTTGCTGTCTTTCAGAAGTAATCTTTAAAACTTTTGTACTACTCCCAGTAAAGCCATCTTAGTTACAAGCAACTCCACATATAGGAAGTCCCAGAGGTTTTGCAGATGCCCATCATAAGAAACTTCCCACACCTCTGCAAGGCCCATCTTGAGGCTTTTTCAGGTTTAAATTAAAGTTTCTGAAAGACCAGTGGCCAGTTGTAAATTAGCACGGCACAGAACACTTCATTAATAGTAAAAGGTCTTTAGCATTGTTTTCTATTACTTTTTAGCACATGCTTATTTTATCGTTATGATGAAAGGAATGAGTGTCCTATGGTCATGTTACAAGCTACTGGTGGTTCTTCTATTTAGGGGAAGATAATTGGAAGTGACTTGAAGAGCTAAGCCCCTAAACTTCCTGACAAGACCACTGGTTTCTTTCTCCTAGATAAGTCATTGTCTTTTTTTCTCCACATTATCAGCAGATTCACAGAAGAGTTGCTTTGCTTTCACAGTTTTGATTCAAGGAAAATTCAGTTTTCAATTACCCTTACATAACTTACCTAGTCTGGGTTATTACACAAAATGTTCGGGAAAGAATAAGGACAAAAAAAAAAAAAAAAAAAAAAAAAATCATTAATTTCTCCTGTGCATATCGAGGAATGCAACTTACATGGAGAAAAGGCTCAATTGTGTGTTTTCTTCAAGGTCAAATTTACCTTTGAAGGCTGAAAGAGAAAGCCTGTATGCAGACTATGGGAGAAGAGGGTGAGTCACTCTCCATTCCCCATTGCACAGAAGGCCTAATGAAAGACCGGCACCAGTGATAGGAGAGGAATAGCTATGATCACTTTGGGCTGGACTATGCCTTACTAATTTACCAGGACAGCTGGCAAAGAATTGCCAGGACTCTCTTCATGGTTCAGCAGTTGTGACTATGGCCTTACATCCAGAAAAGACAAAGGTGTCAGGCTGTGCTGAAACCCCTACAGGTATTCAGCCCGTACAGCCCATGCCTACGCATTGCATTGCTAAGCAAGTGGTGTCACTCATCTGTATTGCATGGCATAGCTTCGCGTTCCTATCTCAGGCACCACATGGTGATGTCTTCATCCTGAGATGGTTGTGTTAGTAACCTGCTAAAGCTAGTTGACAAAACAGGTAATTGTGTCCTTTCTGATTCTAACAAGAGAGAGAAACCACACGCTGTAAAAATAATTGGCAATTTTTTGTGTGATATAGAATTTAGTCATTCTCATGTGCAATAAAATGGTTGCTTTTCACAAAACTATAAAAAGATGCAACATGTAAGGTTTAGAAAATTTCAAGCAAAACATATTTATTAACAGCTGCTTCCACCAACTCAAACAGTGGCTATTGCATTAGAAAATACTATTCAGATTTTTAAATCATCACAGGTAAGTGAATACAACACATTACATTTATGTAGAAATATTCTAGCACTCTACCAAATCTTCATAAAATACAATTCATATGAAATGCTCTGGTAATTAGCAAGTTAAGGTCTTAATTTCTCTTTCATCTAAATTGTAAACAAAAAATTTACCTGTTCCACATTGTCTCTTTTAATTATGAAAAAAATGAAGTTTAAGTTCAAGAATTAAAGTAGAATGGAGAAGAACTTTCATATTTGTGGGAAAAGTGCAGAAAAAAGAACTAAAAACTATCATTTGTCAAAGGTCTAGGCAAATGTGTCTACCAAAATTGGACCATACCTCCTTAGGTGACTTCAGTGTCTTAAAATCCTGAGTGTGCTTTGTACAAAACAGCTTGAAAACACCGAAGATTCACACTAAAATAAGGCAACCAATTTGGGGAGTTTCATATAATCCTACCTGTAGCTTGTTGTGTGATAAAAATATTCTGAAGATCTCCCACTATATTTGGGCAGATCAATGCTAACCATGATATCTGATGGTACCTAATTCCTTCTGATCTTCAGCAAGGGTAAGATACTTGATTTGCACTTTCACAAATCTCCGGTTGTTTCACAATAATTTTACTGGGGATTTGCTTCTTAGGGTGTTCTAGTAACGACACTGTATTTTCCTGTCCCAAATCCTCTGATGGGCTTAACACAGGTATAAAATTCTGCACAGTGGTGCCAGGATCAGGCTGACTAAATGACAAAGAGATGGACAACTGAATGAGAGCACAAATTCACATATATTTCCATTATTTTGGCACTGGGCAAAAAGATTTCTCTACTGACTTCCCCTTCAACCTACTGAGAATAAAGCTATAAAATATTATCAAAAAGTAGGCCATGTTGCTCTGCTTATCATATTTACATTGACACTTCTCATTTTCCAAAAGTAAGAGATTTCAGTGTGGATTCAGAGTGGATGAATGGTGGTACAGCATACAGAGTGGATGAGTGGTGGTACAGCATACTATGGTGATGCCTGCTTTCCTCTTCAGCTCAGTGCACGAATTATGTCCTTGCATACCTAGGGATATAGATAATTTTATTCTAGGAAATAGGGACAAAGTTGGCTGAAGACAAGGGGAAATGTCTAATTTTTATAGCACAGCCTAATAGTGGGTCATGTTAAAAAAAAGAAAAGACATCTATCATGTCTAGAGACATCCCAATAGAAATTTCTCATCTCTCCAGCAGAATTTACTAACTTCAGCAAGATGCATATTTCTCTCTCTCTTCTCAGTATATGAGAACTTGCCAATAAAAGCTGCTTTTCAGCTTCCCAGATAAAACTGTATTTTCCCCTCTTGCTTACCATTTTTCCTGAAAAAAAAAACTTTGTTTGTTTTATAACTGTGGAGCAATGGGACTCCAGATCTTTCAAATCTGTGACGAGACCTCACTTATACAGTTTATCAGCTGAATCTGTAAATAAACAATGTCTATCCCCAGGCCATCACTCTTCTCAAATAATAAAAAGTTGGATCATTGCCTTTCTGGGTGAACATCAAAAGTTGTGGCCAAGAAGATGTGAAACAGAGCTTCTAGAAGAATAAAGGTGAGGACTCAGAGGCACTCAGAGTTGCAAGTGCAACTGCTCACTTCACAAGAAGGGTGCCAATTCTGTGGGTGGCAAAACCAGAGGTGGGGGTGTTACAGCCATGATCTTCCATACTTTCTCAAGCACTGCAGAGCTGAGATTCTCACGACTCTTTTCAACATTTGACAGATATTTTTCCATAAATCAGGCACCTCACAAAGCTGACTCCGTTTTAATACCCTTGGTAAAGCCTCCCTCCTAGGAATAATGTTCTGCTTTCTGCTTTATAAACCACCAGAAAATCCATATCTTTCACATTAATTCAGTTGCAAATGCCTTGAAGTGAATATCCTTGCAGAAAATTTATGTGTGGTTATAAGTTTCCAGCCTTAGAAACTCTTATTTTGGAGACCTACACCAAATGGCAGATCTCCAAACCTTTGTCTTATAACAAAGAAGTGCTCTGCTGGCAGTTATCATGGACGTCTAGAGTGGACTCTTCTTTCCTACAATGGAAGTGCAACCCAGTTTCTAGTTCAGTAGTTGTTGTGATCCCTTCCCACCTCTCCCTTTCCATTGTTATGCAATAACCTCCTTTTGCTAGAAAGCAACAACAAAAATGAGGTTAAGCTGTGTCCCCCACTGGGGGTCTTGAAACTCTGTGGCCTCTCTCATGACACCCATGCACACAACAATGTTCAAAACCATCCATAATCTTCCTTAGGACAGGACTCAAACTCCTGAATAAATCAGGAAATACTTTTAGTGGAAAACTTTTCCCTAAATTACATTTATGCAACTTGTTATTACATTTCACATGAAGTATCAGAGAGGATTATGGGAAATAGGATAGCACCTAGTGTAGGTATCTATTTCCCATAGAAGTCATTAGGGCAAGTTTATTAGCCCATCATGGTTGTAAATAATGAATTCAATTCAATATTTGGGATTACCTGGGGTTTAAATTGGTACTGATCTTAGTCTAATGTTTCCAATTTCAGGAATTGAAACACATTATTATATGCCTCTGCCAGCATGCAAAATGTTAATCTTGATAGATTACGTTAATCTTTATAGAGAGCACTTTTTTGCTCTACTTATATTTCAGGATCTTAACTCCTCAACATAAGGATGCTTTAGCTCTTTATATTGAGAACACTGCACATTTATTTTAATTGGATAACTGAGCTTTTCTGCTTACTGAGCTGTCTGCCTGACATTTGCAAAATGCAGCTTTTTTCCCCTCAACATAACCTAACTGTTCATTTTTATAAGGCTTGTCATCCAAAATGCAGAGCCTAATCCTTAATTAGTTGTCATATTTGTTTAGATGTTATACATCATCCACTGGACTGAACTGTTTGGTTTACTGTCCTTTCATAATGTCCATTAAATGATTATTTTTGCATTCACTTATGTTTTATTTAACAGTTTTTCTATGTCCTGAACTCCTGGCTTAAGGCCTTTTGCTAGAGAATGGAATCATTAAATTGGTCAGGCATGCAGGCTGCCCAGGCAGCGCATGGGTAAATCACAGCTAATGCAAAGCAAACCAAACCGAGCCAAAAGCAGGGTGGAGAAGCAGTCTGGAGTGCTCTAAAGTACCCTAAACACAATGTGCTTTTTTCCAGTTTGCATTTTTCACGCTGTAAATCTCTTTTGGAATCAGGAATCTACAAGACAAGCTGTCTCATGGGAAAGTGAAGGGATGCTTCACTGTCATACAGTCCCTGTAAATCAAGCAATGGGGTCACGGAGGCATATTTTTTTCACTCTGATTGATGTGGAACAGGGACTGGAATCCAGGGCAGACTCCCAATCAACACACTACAGACAATGAACACATTAAGTGTTCTTAATGACTAAGTATTTAAGTAAAATGGGAGGTCTGTAATAGAAGAACTGGGAATGACCTGACCCAATATATACATGGCAGCTACATATGGAAAAAAAACATTCCTTGGGCTAAGTTGAGCCAAGAGAAGACTTTTTAAACTATCTTCCACATTGATTTGTGAGTGCTTTGAACATGGTTTCAGTGGGCAAGTCAATCACCCCTACCTCCACTTCCACTTGTAACTCTTAATCTTGGGACCCCTACCTAATTGGATACTGCAAACCACATACACCAAAACTGCCTACCTTGTGTGCCCTGGTTAGGACATTCAGTAGGAATCTGAAAAATTTGACAGCATCTACTGTAGAGACCTAAACAACAGCTGAACAGGAGCTCCTGGCCCTGAATGCTGCCTGACTGGACACCTAAACTGACTCTAATGTTTCCAGGTACCTTCATGGATATAATTCGAAGTATCTGCTCTTTGCAAATGGGTAACTCACACGTCTCATTGATTTGCTACATAGCAGGGGTTGTGTCCTAGTCAACTAAAGCCAGTGGTGAGATGCTCAGGAAGTCACATCACTGTGTCAACTGAACCACCTTTCTCCTTTCTGTAGATATAGAAAATGTACCCACATACTACAATACAAACCAGCATGAAATAAAAACCTTCCTTTTCCAAGAAAATAAGGACTAGCTCTTGGATCTAGAAGTACTGTTAATTTTTTTCCTCCATGTGCTAATCTTAGTCTTACCACACTAAGAGAAAAGATTCAAGTTGATGATATATTGGCATATACTACCTAGATCTTTTCTGATCCTAGTCTGTGTCTATTGTGCTTTCTGTGAAGTGCTGCAAGACAATTATTGGTATGCAGAGCACTAGAGAAGTGCTGGAAAGGCATAAAAGTTGCCAGAGAACAAATTTGCTTTCAGACAAAAAGCAAACATCTCTATTGCTGCATGAATCAGGTTACATTGTTGTAAGGACTGAAGTTCCAGTCTGGAAAGACTTGGCATAAAGCTCGTGTTCTAGCGAGAGGTGAAGCGTATGCCCTCTAGGAATAAATGAAGCATTATGAGGAACTTTTATAAGACTGGTAAGATGACTGGTTTTAATGACACTTTCATAAATTCTTCAAAGACCTCCCCAAATCATTGTCTCCGTTCTGATCTCACGTTCCACTCCAGTCATCCCTTCCCACTGAAACAAGGCTGTTTTTTAATTTTTTTTTCTCTTCTTTTTTCTTCTCTCCCCTCCAACTACAAGATGATATTTCAGCTCTACTTTAGGAAGGAAATCATTTGCACAGCCTTTTTTTCCTCATGCGTCTGTACTGTAAAACTGAAAAAATGTGACAGTAAGAACATGTCAAGCTTGCAAAATTCACTTGAGGTAAGAAACAGCAATGTGGCACAACAGCAATTCAAACCAAACACAAAGTTCCCAGAAAGTTAAAGGAAATAAAATTCTAGTTTAAAAGCTTTACATTTTACCCAAATAGGATGCTAATAAACAACCTCAATGCCTTAAAGATGATCAAGGACAGAGTAGTATGGGACATGGTATACAGGGATGGTCCTAAGATTTCCTAAAAAAATTCAATTTAATCTTTGCTAGACAATTTAAGCTGTATTAGAACTTTAAATAATTGGAAAAAATACCCTGAAAATCTTACTGTATTTTCCTTTTTCTCTTTTGGTTACATGATGCTTTGCTTATTCTGTGGCCAACTGTTCAGTAAATACAAAGTTTTTATTCATTTAGCATCTCTTAGCTACTTGGTCAAGAAAGGAAGCACAACTGCATTAGATCATAAATAATGACACCGGACAGAAGACAGATGAATCTAACCACGTGGAAATTATGTGATGCTTCAGTTCTCTGTGTGTGTGTGTCCCACTCAAATTTATCTGTTCACATGCTTCTCACCTTCCTGCAGCCCACATCTTACTCAGTATTACTACCTTGGTCACTTTATCCAGCCACCAAAGGAACCACTGTTAATGTGTCTCTCATTCATGGTGTTGAGGAAAGTACAATGGTTCATTTAGTGCTTGTATTTCATGTAAAGACACAAAGTAAGAATAACATGATACCTCCCTACCACACCTAGCAAACTTCACAGTTTCTTCTCTTTACCTTCCCAGAAGGATCCAAGCACTTTTTAGCGTAAAACTAGCTGCTAAACTGCAAAACATGCAATATTTAGTCCCTTATCCTTATGTCTTCTCTTCCTGTGCTAAACTGCAATGTAACAAACAGGAACGCAGGTAGAGGAGGAGTGACATAATTCTGTTGACATGCATGTGACGTGATTAATGGCACATTAAACTTATCAGCCTCATCATGATCTGTTGAACTGATGGGTAAGTCTAGACCTACAAGCCCATAGCTTGGATGACAACCCTGGAAGTGACAAGAAGCAGCCTATTAGAAGAGTTATCTTTCCTTCCTCCCCTGTACTTGAAGGTGCGCAGAAATAGAAGCCGTCCATGAAAAAGACAGCTAGACAGAAGACTAACTCCCATCTATCCATCACTGGAGAGAAGTCATGCAAGCCTAGCTGAGAGCAGCAGGCACATACTTAGTAGTAACTGGCCCTCCCCAGTAACAGTGCTCCCAGAGCAGCAGTTGGCTGGGCAGCTACAGGCACATTTCATCCCAGAGGTACTTTTGTGATCCTCTTAGATGAAATGTCCCATATAAATGCAGTCAGTTTGGAAGATGCCTTTTTTATCTCCTATGAACAAAACCCAATTCTTCCTCATGTGTCATGCAGTTTTGCCTGAAAAGTACATCTGATACTGGATTAACCTTGCCTTCTGAGGAAGCAAACCTTCAACCCAGTCCCGTGCTGACTTTCATCACTCTGGCCTCTAGCTGAAAAGCAGCAGCAGCCAAGCTTGGGCCTGCTGATGAGGTTATTGCTCCCTCCCATACACACAGACAGAGACACACACACACAGAGCAGCCCCTCTCCCTGGGCAGGAGGCCTGGCACACAGGACAGGCACTAACCACCTCAGGCTGCTCTGCCCAGCCAGGCTCCCACACACCACCTCCAGGCAGTCAGAAAAGCTGTGAACCTTGTCAATAGTTGATCGGTTTGTAAGCATATTGTGTACAGTATAGATGGTGCAACTGTGGACAGCTCTTCAACCAACACAGTAAAAAAGAAAAGCAAAATGACTCTAAACACCAACGTAGTTTTACCTTTTCAGACTAAGCTTTTATTTTGATATTACAAACCATTTCTCTTTATTCACAAATCACGGTTGTGATATAAACACTAATTTCTAAAGACAGATATACATATTTTCTGGGTTTGTAGGGTGTTTTTTAAATCTGTTTAGAAGTCACTATATTCCACATATGGTAGTAATAATTTTTTTCATAAGTCATATTATCAGTAGTTATTTATATAAGTGAAAACATTCCCAATATATATTGTAAAAAAATTTCAAATGCTTTTCTTACATAACTATTTCAGACATACATTTTAAAATGACTACTAGGAGTACTGTAGGAGCTTTATAAACAAAATATTTTCTACTATGGGCTGCACCCTCAACCTTTCAAGATTATTTTAATAGACTAAAACGCCATATAATCATTTAGAGAGTGGGAGTTGTAAAGCTATCTCATGAAAATTAAAATTGCAAATAAATTCTGTTATTCCCCATGTTAGACATTTTGTGTGTGCAATTCCAAAAAAAGATGTATCATCCACACTTTGAATTGGAAGCCTAACATTTGGTAAACATTTTTCAAGTTGCTTTTATCGAGGTGTTTAAATGAAATACTTTTTTTTTAAATAGGAGGCTTGTTTTGTATATCTTATATAATAAATGTGGGGATTGAACTCTCAATAAATTTCAGTTCATTCCCTCACCAGTATAAATATATGTTACTGCCCCATTTTTGATTGATTCATATAGTCTCTTGCTCTCTCTGTTTCAGTTTTAAAGATAATTTATTTTTCATTCTTAGATATAAATGCTACAGAAACTTTGTTTTCAAATCTTGTGAAACTTTATTGATGGTTATTGTTCAACTGATCATACTGCATGCACATACGATGACAAAGAGAAAGCCTGATCACAAACACTTCTTTTAAAGCAGAGTTGTTATAGCAAGTTGGCAGGTTCACAGCGGTGAGTTGATAATTTACTAAGGTGCTTGCCAGTAGGCACGCACGTTACACATGAGGATATAACTATCTGCAGCAAACTGTAGCAAGACAGTTTTCTGCTTTATTTATTTAAATACAAAACCAAGAAGACCCGTGACAAACACCCCAACTTAGGTTAACTTGTAAACAGGACAACATGGAAAGAGTCCAAACATATGCACAGACAAACTGCAATTTTTCAACTATGCTTGAACCCGCCACCCGGGCATCTGCTGGGCTGCACCTCCTGAGAGCAGGCAGGCAGCCTTCTCCAGGCAGTGCTCGTTCCCAGGAAGGTCCCTCTTTTGTCCCAGTTGAAAAGTTGTCTTGGGCCCAATACTAAGCAAAATGGCCTTGGTTTGAAAATTAAATAGGGGCGAGCTGTCATGCCTTGAAAAATTGCAGATTGTTTACACGACACAGTCATGTTTCAAAAAGTACCAAGCTGATGAAAATACCATGATTATCTCTACTCAATGATTGCAATACTTGTAAAATGCTTATATAAATCTGAATATGATTATCATATAATTCCATAAAAATGATACGTCTGTCTCTAACAGTTGGTCTACTAGGCTAAATCTAAAGCATCATAGGCTGTGTATTTCTAGAACTTAACAACTCCACTGCACGGATGTAAATTTTATACATTTTTTTTTTACTGGTACAAAGAATTTAAGTTTTTATTACTTTCTTTTTTGGAAAAAAAAGAAAAAAATAGAAACAGTGCTTTTATCACCTTTTTATTATTGTTTTTCCCTCCCATAATATAAAAGTCAGCAATGATATCAATAATTTATTTTACTGGAAGAAATATAAAAAGAATGCTTGTTAATGGTCTAACTAGCAGTTTTTGCCTAAATAACTAGTTATGGTTAAATAGCTGAATACTGCCTGGTGGAATGCTTTAAAAGGGTGCCTTCGGACAGCTTTGAATCTGATTTTTATGTACAAGTGTCGAGAGAAGCACCCCTACTAAGAACATAACCTTTGGCTTTGAACAAACAGTGAATAATTTAAGACAGGTGATATATGATAGTTGGTGCAGTGGGGCCCCTTTTTGCTTCATTAATTAATATTTTAGCCAAACCCCATTCCTGTGTCCCCAATTTCCCCCCACCCTCCCTCGCATAAACGAAAATAAATGTAGATGCGGAAAAAAATGACTACTGTAGTCACTTACACTCTTACAAAACATGTGATAACCCCAATAGCTTAATATTCAGCATATATAATTCATTTACATGATATAGCACTCTTGATTGTGGCCCTAAACCAGTTTTTATTTATATCTAGCAGCTTTCTAGATCAACCACAAAAACTTCTACAGCCA